>NC_135478.1:171430993-171728493 GCF_052094955.1 Ictidomys tridecemlineatus
ATATGAAGACTATCAATGACAGCTTATATTTTAAGTGTCAGGTGGTGAAATGACCAGATTTATTCCCAGATTGCACAATTATATGAAGGCGGATGGGATTTTGTGCTTCTACTATATTAGGGTACCCTGATTCTCACACAGGCAAAACACAAGGCTGATAGTGAGGACAAAAACGGGCAGGGAGTTCTCTGGTTCCTACTCCTATCTACTCTGCTTGCTGCACCTTGAGGCTGACATACATAGAATCTGTTTGCATTTGGTTTTAGCTAAAGGGAATCCACATAGAATATTCAAGGAATGGAGGCAAGTGAGGAGAGAATATTTAGTTTTCCTGATTTTTGCTCTTCAACATCATCCTGGGTGGGCCATCTCCTTTGATTAAATGTCAATACACTGCTCAAAATGGAAAACTACATAACTAACCTTCTCTTTATATATTTTTCAAATAGCTCTCTGTATCCCTTCTTGCCTAGCAGGCTACTGTTGGTTCCCCTATATTTTTACTTCCACAATTAGTTTCTTTAAATAAACCCTCTTTGAATTTTTTTGATTGTGCCATCTTATTGGGAATCTGCTGAATATACTAAGCTAACTCATAGACATCAATAATATTCAAATTAACAATGAACTGTACCTGGAATCATGAAAAAAAAAATTAGTTCATAAAAGGCAGGGACAAATTCTTTGCCCATCTTTAATACCCATATAGCACTAAATATCTAGTAGGACTTCAAATAGATTTGCTGGTTTATTAAATAAAATATTGTTTAAAAAGTAAATTCTAAATAAATATGTAATTACCAATTATATACATAATATTTTCCTCAAACACAAAAATATTCTTTGAATAGAGACATAAAACTGCCAGATGAGACATGATGAACCAATCAATGTCATTTTTCTCTAAGTTTGGCATCAACAGTTGTTTCTGTTTTTCTATAAAAAAACTCTAAGAAGACCCTCTCATCTGATAATTTACATGATAGTAAAGGCTAATTCTTCTTAAATCTATTTAGATAATTTGGAATATATAGCCATGTCAGTAATGTCACCATCCACCGTGTAAAAACCCATGCTGTTCGTGGCCTACATTTACCTCTTCTGGGCTTTTCAGAATGGTCTCTCATTCTGATTCAGATTTTCTAAAAATTCACATTTTCCTTTCCCCAGGGCCATTGCCCTGTACGATTTTAGGGGAATATTAAATTCCAATTGCATTAAATTATAAACTTTATTTTTGTCTTTTCTTCATAAAAATTTTGATTTTCTTTTGTGGCAGATAATTATTCATGAGGAAATGTCAACTACCATATTTAGGCTTTTTAATTTGAAGCCACAGGCATTCACAGTGCATAATAAATTATACCTTTAAAACTGAGGTAGTTGACCATAGTGATATATATGGATACATTAAAGCAGCACATCCTGAGCATCTAGAGAAATTAATAATGACAATTTTCTTAATTTATTATTATTAATATAAAATCATCATGAGAATGTGAAAAAGACACAATTTCTGCCTTAAAAATGCTCATGGGCAAGTGGTATCACAAGAAGTATAAATCTCTGGGGTATCTGACATGAGGTTCATTAAATTTAGAATTCTCCCTCCTAAGTTCTCTGTATTTTAATAAATGGGCTTTTTACTGAGTCAGAAAAATTTTACATTGTCTATCCAACTTAAACTGAAGCTACCATTTTATTGAAAAATGTCTGGAGTATTTTTTCAACAATTTACTTATTTGGATGTTTGCAGTATGAATTTGATCATCTCTTCTTACATTAAAACAAATATGTGCATAAAGAGCAACCTAATTCAAATTATTAACAAACCAATAAATCTTTTATGCATAAGAATCACAACTATGATCTATTTGCATCCCTTAAAGTTGAGATGGCTTATTAATTAGAAATCAAGCAATGCACCATGTATTCATATTCTATTTTAAAATAGAGAAAGAATAAAAACAAAGAAAGAAAAATATGAAATAAGAGAAAAAATAGAATGAAAAAATCAAGCAACAGAAGTAAATTATGATTTGTCTTAAATCCTTTATATTATTTTTAAAATTTTTATAGTATTAGAATTTATTTTAGTAAGTGAAGTTGAACGTATTTATTGTGATTTAACATTGATCTCTTAATTTAATAATTTGGGTTGTATTATTAAGAAGAAGATAATATTAAATAATTAGTAAAAGACAAGGGTAAATCTATATATAGGTGAAATAAATTATCTATAAATTTCATTTTTTACTTTCAGGCAAATTTTAGCGGAATCTTACTTATTTAGAGTTAACTATCTAGAATTAAATATTCCTAATCTGGCCAAGAAATAATAAAAAAGAATCTCATTCCACCAACAAAAAAACTCTTGTACAAAATCACAACTTATAAAAATAGAGCATTGACTGTCTATGTTTCATGAAGTGTAAGATTGAGTTGTTTGAAAATTGTTATATGTATTTCTTCATGCTTAATAGTGCTGAATGAATAAAATAGCACCATATTTAAAAATTAATAGACTGGAAGTTTTAAGTTTTTAAAAATTACACATTAAATAAATGCCTGTGATGAACTTCAAGAAATGCAAAATACACTGTATTTAAATGTTTAAATTATAAAGGAATCGGTATGCAGTTCAAGCAATCCCAGATATATCATATTTCTTCACTGTATTTCTACTCCTAAATGTAGTAAGAACTATAGTTCAGCAAGCAGCATTTGCTTATCAACTGTATTTAAAGTGAACAAAATAACTTAGTAATAATTGGTCTCATTAGTGTGCACATAGGAACAAATTTCTCTGCAACAAGTAAAGATGGAGTGAGAGATATTATCAAGGATAATTCATTATGAAAGTTGTGTAATCTACTGAAACACAGTTATCACATTGTAGAAGAATGAAATTCATCATAAGACATAAACAAAATATCTATAATTTTACTTTGCAATACACACTGAAGCCACATTCCTGAAGTCTTTTTAGGTATCATTGTCCTCATGACTGCAGTTCTACATAGATGTTCCTCAAAGACTAGCCATTTGATTTTTTTTATGTTTTTGAGAATTGAAAAGCATACATAGTAAAATACCTTTTGAGGTACAAAGATTATCTGGTTTTTTAGTGTTAATTGAAATTTAAATCATTTCTTATATCATCTTTATTCTCTGAGTCTTTAAAAAATTCTACAAAAAATACTAGTTTTCTTCCTTCCTTTTTGGTTAGTTTGCATTGAAGAATATATTTCTGAGTATATAAGTTGCATATTTTTTTCAAAATATTCACAGGTAAGTTAAAAAAAGATAGGAGTCATTTAATTCATGGAACATCTTAAGAGTAATTAAAGGTTGATAGTAATAGTTCATAGTTGATATTTCCAACCTACACTTATAGTATAAATTTCATAAAAATATTCTTCACTGTTTGAAGAGAGAAACCTTGTCTTGAAAGACAATAAAATTTGTTTCAACAAGTATTTATGTGCCAAAGAAATTTCCCTTACCACAGTAATTCTTTGGAATTGTTATCTTGTACATTTTTGGTAATTTTAGAGATATTTTATGTGAGTGTTGTCATGTGATTATTAAGTTTATATATTTCAAAATAATAGCATTTATACATTAAGGAGAACAACAATAGCTTCAGAAAGATATCTGAATAATGAAGACCATCTACTCAAACCAGATATTTTAGTCTTCTTACTTTTAACTTGCTAAGAAATACCTATATTATTCAGCCTCCTGAAAGTTGCTTTGTGAATGTGTGTACATATGAAGCATATCTGTGTATTGTGTAACAGGAGTGACTAAAAGGAAATTTGGATTAATTTTTTAAAAATCCACTTTCTATTAATGCACATGTTAAAATTATTATATGTCAAAATATATAACTTAATTATACATTATTCATTCCAAAGATATTTTTCTAGTATGTATGAAAATGACTTTTTTGTTTAAGACAATGTGAATTTTCATGGAAATGCTGAAGTTCAATATATTGTCCATAAACACTTTGTTTATGATATTTGCATGCTCCTTTATTGGAAACATGGGGATCACATGTACACAGCTTTTATTACAGGTATTAATTGGAAAAAAATCACAACCAAAAAACAGAAGGGAAGCAAAAACAAATAGTAAAGGAACCAATATTTTCTAAATGTCAGGCATGATGCCAAATTAACATTGGCCTTATTTAAATTAAATGGTATTATAAAATTATTTCTCAATCTATCTTACAGATTAGCAAAGGTTGGCATAGAAGAATTAAGCAGTATTCCTAGTGTTAATCTATTAATAACTAAAACAACAGGTATCCAAATATCACATTCTGAAGATAATTTATCATTTTTTACATTTGTCCAGTGGTTTTAAACCCCCGCTATGACATCAGCATAATTATAACTTCAAACATACTTTTGGCCAAGGTCTTGTGTCTATTACATTTGACTTAAAAAAAGACTGATTTCACAACAGTTATTATATATTTTATTAATAAGTAGAACACAGGAGTTCAAGTCCCCAAACACAAAGTAAGGAAGATGGATACATTAATTACCCTGATTTGATCAGTATATGCTGTAAGTATGTATGGAAATACATCCTTATAAATGTACCTTATAAATATTTCCAATTATCACATGTCAATCAAAATTCAAAAGTGTTCCAGGAGATGAACATGTTAACTACTCAGATTTGATCATTACTTTTGGGCATGTGTCACATTATCACATTAAAAATTGTAAATGTGTTCAGTTAATAGTAGTTTCTGTAATAAAGAAACTATGAAAAACGACTGAATATTAGAAATTTATTTTTAAAACCCCTGAATCACCCAGATGAAGAGAAATAGCTTATATCTATAAAATAGCTTATAACTTGTAACTAGTATGACTAAAACCTAATTTTTAAAATTTATTTATGCAAATTCTTGATGATGTTGGGATTAAGAGTAGTGTTGAGTTATTAAAATATTCTTCAATTAGAGCGATAATTTATAAAGCATGTTTTAAGAGATGTTATGCTCCGAGAGAATAATACCTAAGTCATCATAGGATTCTGCTTTAAAATCAGGGTTAACTTAGCCATTATCAGGAAACTTCTAACACATTCTAAATATAGAAATATAGAATTTATAGAAATAAAGCTACAGAAATAATTGGTTTTGTTGAAACATTTCAGCTGAAATATTTCCTATGATCAATGAATGAACAATTCAGATATCCATACAAGTAAAGGCAAAGAAGTTATTTTACTATAAGTTCTTGGCAGGGGGGATCCTTTCTAAAATTTCCATAGACCACACATTACCTCAAAGTTTCTGTACTTATTGTTATTCTAGATTATATTCACCTACAAAATAGAAAAATGTAAATTACAAGCTGCTGAAAGATAACACGGAAGAATTATATTCAACTTACAAATGGAAACTAATAAGAATACCATCAAGTTCTTAGAGGATAAAGACTTGTGATTTCTCTTTTGTCTTCCCTCTGGAGAAAACTTATCAGTGTGCCTTTGGTTTTACCATCTAAGTATAGAAATGAAAATCCTCAAGAAGGATTTATTATTAAGTAACTGAAATAAATTAGTCACATGAATTCTGCATTCATAAATTGTAATTACTTAGGGAATCTTTGTCTGTATCTAAAACTTAGTTTGTCAAAAAAATAAAGAAAGCCTTGACAGGTATATTCATTTTGAGAATAAAGTTTAATCTAATACAGAATTAGTTCTTTTTTTCCCTTAGGATTGACATTTGTTTACCTGAAAATAATAACATTTTATAACCTTATATGCAAAGAGCTGATATTGTAGCAAGGCACAATGGCTTGCTACCTTTATTATATTTGCATTTATTTTATGGCCTCCACTTGCCTTTCAGAGTCAAGCACAGTGTTTAAAGGGAGAGAGACAGAAACAAATCTGAATTAATTTTTCTTCTTTTTCACAATATAAAAATGTATCTATTGCCAATTAAAATCTCAAAAACTACAGTCCTGAAAACCACAATTATAAAATCTTTGAAGTCTAAAATCTCATAATCCTAAAGGATTAAAATCCCAGATGATGAAATTCTGAAGGCCAAAGTCTTGAAATCCATGATCCCCAAAGGTGGGACCGGGTAGGAAGCCAAATACTAGAATTGGCAACATGCTATGAACTTCAGTTTAAAACTGTGTCATTTGTCTGTATTGGCATTCCTTCCAGTGGATGGAATTTCAAGAAGTTTGAATGAATTAAAGCTGCATTAGTCTAAATAAGGCTGCAGAGTTATTGAATGGTTCAAAAATATGTGTCCTGCTGGATAAAAGACACCCAAGAGTATTGCTCTTTGATCACCAATGTTGTTTCTTCATAATCTGTGGGCTGAATACAAGTGCATGCAGAATGAATTTCCTTGTACTCAGTACAACATAGAAGCATGGCCCAGGAGATGGGAAAATTTAATAAGAAATGCTCATGTCCGAGTACATTGCATCACAGAAGAATTTCAAGAAGAGCAGCACCACAAAGAAAATGAATGTGAATATGTTCTACAAGGAGTGACATGCTTTTAAAGAGATAAAGCTGTTATTCATTATAATTCGAATCTTCAAAATATAATAAATGATTATAATTGTCCATGCAATTATCCTGATCTATCATAATCAAATTATCCTGATCTAACAAAATAATGATACTATTTTGTTCCCCAATCATACTTCTGTATAATTTTCCAGAAAAATACACAGATTTCCTTATTTCCTTTCTTTTATATTTTTCTAGTTGTAGATGGTCACAATACCTTTATTTTCTTTATTTATTTTTATGTGGTGCTAAGGATCAAACCCATTCCTCACACATGCCAGGCAGATATTCTACCACTGAGCCACAATCCCAGCCCCTTCCTTATTCCTTTGAGTGTTCATTTCTGAAGATTCACATGTCATAGAAGCTCATTAAATAAATGTGTATTTTTTTCTTTCTAATCTATCTTTTATTATTGGGATGATAGTGAGGAATATATATTACAACCCTCCATTACTCTGCATTTTCATTGCTGGGGTAAAGCATGTTCTCTGTGACCCATCATAGGAAGAATAGAATATAGGAAAGCTGCAAGTGGATTCCTCTGGGTTCTTTCTGTGTCTTCCTTCCTTGTGATCTGATCATGTGTCTTTACTACTTAGCTCTAATGAATCTTAGCTGTAAGTATCAGTGTGCAATGGATCTTTTGACCCTTTCTAAAGAATCTCTGAAAATTAAGTTCAGTTTCGGGACTTTGATCACCAGAAAAAATTGACCTGATAGAAAAGAACCAAACACTGCTTCTATATTTCTGCCTAATGTGTCTAGCTTAAATATAATCATGAAGAGACATCAGACAAATCAAAATTGAGTGACATCTTACAAAATAACTTGTTCAAGATGTCATTGGGAAAAAAGACAAAAGGAAAACATGGAGGGAATTTCACAGAATAGAAGAGATTTAAAGAGACATGAAAAGACAATATGATGATGTATGATACTAAAGTGAATGCTAAACTTGTAAAAATGAAAAATACCTTTAAAGGACATATTGGATAATTTAATTTCAAAAGTTTTTATCAGCACATTATATAGTTGTACATAATGTTGACATTCATTTTTACATAATCATGTGTGGAGTAAAATTTACTTCAATTCATTCCCCAGCATTTTCTCTTACCGTCTTCCCCCCGCAACCCCATGTTCCCCTTCCTCTACCAGTCTTCCCTAATTTTCAGATCCGGATGAGTAATTAGACAATAGTAAAATATGGTTAAATTTTCTTATTTTAATAATTTTACTATGTTTAGTGTAGCAGGGAATATTACTTTTATTAGGAAACGTGCTATGGTATATAGAGGCAATTCCCAATAGGGATGTGTGTGTGTGTGTGTGTGTGTGTGTGTGTGTGTGTGTGTGTGTGTGTATGCAAGTTAGGAGAGGGGGAAAACAGTGAGATAGAATAAGAAAAAAACCAGAAAGATAAAACAAGACTAAATATAAATAATTAGCAAATCTAAGTAAAAAATAAAAGGGAGTCACTTGTACCATTCTGACAAATTTTCTGTTAAAATTTATATCAAAATAAAATTTTTTTAAAAATTAAGTAATGCATGAGTTACATTTAACAATGCAAAGTTACATAATGATAAAGGTAAATATTTTCTCTCCAGCCAAGCTCTTTTTGAATTTCAACATTATTTAAAGTTTAATTGCTCCCAATATTTTGGTTATAGACCTCAAATTGTACATTTAATTAGCAGGTTTTTTTTAAAATATTGAATGATGTTTCTTCCTGATGTTTCATTCACTACTACTTAAAGTTTTGTGTGTGTAGTGGTGGTTGGGGGCAATGAATGTCCAGTCATACTTTTATAAAATAAACATCTTAATAAATTAGTGTGTATCATTATGCATTTTTCTCTTAAGATATACAAAACCCTCAAACAATTGTTATATGGTGTATTATATTATGTGATATGTTATCTATTATACCATTTGGACACACATATAAAATTTTAAGATTTGGTGTGCTTTTGTGTATGTGTTTACTCAAATGGAATCATGAGTAGAACCTGAAAAGTTGCATCTTTCACTGAAAAATATGTCAAGGATAATCCCAATACATAAGGTTCTAATTTGTTATTTATTGGAAAAGTATACATATGTAAATAAGGGATTTTATTTAAAATAGTTTTTTGTTGTTGTTCATGTTTGTTTTTAGTAAAGTATTTTTCTGCTGAATTTTATTTATTTATTTATTACCTCTCAATCACCCTGTCCATCCACTATTCACTTATTTCTACATACAACCAAATGACTCAGGTTAAAATTTAAAGAGTTTTCTCCATTCTTTTTTTTCCTTTTATTTTGAAGTATTTTATACTTTTTAAAATTACTGCCCTAAGTGAGCCATTATCATAATTTTATTTGTTTATTATTAGATTTATAAGGTGTTAAAAGTGAAATTATTTGGTCTCAGATTCAGCTAGGTCTCCAAAACAATATCTTTTATGTGGTATTACAGTAAGTAGTGAGACAATTATTACATTTATAAATAGGGAGATGAAAGTCCATTTATCAAGATTCCCCAAGCATCCACTTATAAAACACTTATGTAATGGGAGGTTGAAGTGAACTCTACAGGCAACCAGTGCTCTTTCCAAGGGACAGTTGGCATTGTTTCCATAATCACCTCAGGTTCTGAAAGGGGACTTCAAGAGACCATGGAAGAGAAGAAAATTATGACAGAAGGGTGCATAGAGGAAGACTGCTCAGTTCACCACAGGTGGAAAACAAAGGGAGAAGTAAAAACAAGATATAATCCCCAAGGGTTTGCCCCAGTGAACTGTTTTCTCCAGCCATGCCCCACCTGCCTGTAATCACCACCCACATGAGTCTATTCACATTATTAATCCATCAAATGGATTGATCCATTGAGGGGTTACAGCTCTCATCATTGTTTAAAACCTGCACATCTGAACCTTTCTACATTGAAGCTCATGCTTTGAGCAAATGAGCGTTTGGGGACATTCCAGTTCCAAACCATATCAATCACATTTTTAAAGATTTTATGTCGTATTTTCAGCTTCTATTCTGGTTGGTCTAAGTAGATTTACAATTGATGCATCATTTTCATATAAATTTTGTCTTTTATTATTATATAACCCCCCCAGATTTAGATTATGAAATTTATTTTACTGTTCATATTTTTTGTTCAGTTGAAATTTTTACTAATTTTTAATTTGTTTTAATTAGGTATACATGACAGTAGAATGCATTTATGTACTTTGATATGTCAAACATAGATGGGATATAATTTCTCATTTTTCTGAGTGTACATGTTGTAGACTCACATTGGTCATGCAGTCACATATATACATAAAGTAACAATGTCTGTTTTTTTCTACTATCTTTCCTATCCCCAAATCCCCTCCTCTCCTGTCCCCTCACTTCCCTCTACCTAATCTAAGGTAATGCTATTCCTCTCTAGTGCCCTGGTCTTATTGTGAATTAGCATTCGCATATTAGAGAAAATATTCAGCCTTTGATTTGGGAGGATTGGCTTAATTTGCTTAGCATGATATTCTCCAGTTCCATCCATTTACTGGAAAATGCCATAATTTCACTCTTCTTTAAGGCTGGATGATATTCCATTGAGTATATATACCACATTTTCTTTACCCATCCATCTATTAAAGGATTGAAATTTGGCCTACTTTATTTTTAGCTTTTTGGATTCTGAATTTCCTCTTCTATAATGGTCACAATGACAAACATGTTATATTTTTGTAGCAGATTTCTCCGATATACATTCAATGATCTCAATTTCTTTATTTTGAAACTGTCACATAGCTATATTTATTATTAAGAAATGAACGATGGTTGAATTATTGTCTTAATGTAACCTGAGAGTGTCTTTTAACAAGAGATCTCAGACCATTTTCATTCAAGTATTTGACCAACATAATAAATAAGTTATTCCTTGGTTTATATACTTTTTATTATATAACACCTACTGAGTTTTATATTCAATTGTAATATTTTCATCATTTTTTTCTTGCTTGATCAAATTTTCTCAAATTATACTTGAAGTTTATACATTTTCCCACACAAAATACATGAATTATATCACTGTTTGTCCTTTATATCCCAGTGCTTTATGAGCACTTTAGAAAAATTTACTCTTTCTGCACTTCATTGTCAAAATTTGGCAATGATTTTACTAAACTATTTCTACTCTCACCCCTCTACCACTCCACAAATGTCTTATATTGTCTAAGACTCAATTACAGGAAAGTGTGACAATCCCTGTCTTGGAAATATAATTGTCACAGTTCTCCTTCCCCTTTCTGGCCTTTTTTGGGGTCCTGGTGCATATTCTTGCTCTTCTCTCAGGAATACTCTTTGCCTTCTGTTTCCTAAAAGTGACAGTGTTTGCCCTTAACCCTTATAGAATAAGGCATGTAATTCATAGGGTAGTTGGTTGAAAGGTCCAGATAGAGTTTTCTGATGCTCCCACACCACTGTGAGCAGTACCAGCTCAAAAATGTTGCTTATTAGATTTTCAGGAATTTTATAAGTGGGTTGAATCATCAATAATAGAAATATTCTATCATAGAAATCAACAAATGCTATAAATGAGAATGACTCATTTGTTTTCCTGGAATTTTTTAAAAACCTTGCCCAGTACACTATACAGGATAAATCATAGGAATACAGGTAAGTTTCTTAGGTGATAGCTAATCAAAAGAATTAGGAATTAATTTTTTGGGGTGCATGAACAAATAAAAATCAAAGACCAGCGATAAAAATAGGAAAATATCAGTATAGCTGGAGTGAAAGAAGCAAACAATGTTCTTGTACTTATAAAATTTATAGTTTGGGGGAGAATCAGGTAAAGGAATGGATAAACTGAATAAATGGATGCATGAATGAATGAATGATGAACATCACAGTTGGGTGGGGGACAGGGTGCATTCACAAAATAAATGGTAGTAGAGGTAAAATGTTTACTATTTTAATAATTTATTCAATAAAATGGTTCTAAAATTTCCCCAGGGTAGTTCAAAGTCTCATTTTCACTTTATGGAATTAGGATAAGAATAAGATTGAAGGTATTTTATCTTACATTATATACCAAATCTAAATCTTTAAATCTCTACTTGCAAATATTATTTTTTAAAAAAACCTCTTTACTAAACTTTACTGAAAGAAGTGAATTTCAAACTCTTAACACCTCTAACCATATATATGGATGACCTTGCCTATAACAATAGTGTTTTCAATTTATTATTTACAAATAGCTTTAATAGCTTTTATTTTTAAAGAATCCTACTCTATTCATGTATAAGAATTTAATAAAAATAGCACTTCTAGATTTATTTTTTTCATAATTTGAGCCAGTAATGAACAACTCTTGAATTTGTTCATTGAACAATTTTTTTTCTTCAAAGTGAAAAATTGTGCTCTTTATGAAAATGTTAATAGGGAAAGGCACATTTATGTGATATTAAATTGAATTTGAAAGAATGCATAAAATTAAACTATAACCTTTTTTTCTGTATCAATAAAGATTTAATCTGGCTCCACTGAATAAAGATCGAGGTTTCCAATTTAAATAACTGCCAGCTCTGATGCTACTCAGTGATTATAAACACATCTTGGGGAAATTGTGTACTTCTCCTCTTCATTTCCCTTTCTCAATGGATGGCCTGTCTAGAAAATAAGCAGTGAATTGCTGTGAGTGACATTTGAATTTAGAATATTTCCCAACATCACATAATTGTGAACAAAGTGTTTCCATATATATTTTCCATTCACTTTGATTGCGATGTTTATAAAGTATATTGGAGAAGATAGAATATTAGAAAAATGATAATACTAGTTGTCTAAAAAGAAAGGAATACTTTCATTACTCCTTCATGTCAAAATGGCATGTGGTAGTGTGGGGTATTCAATCTCCATTAGAATAGATTCAACTAGACTAACAGCTTAAGAAGGTACTTAAGGAATAATGATTTTCTAGTTAATATGCAGTCATGTAATCAGACAATCCTGTTACCATTGTCATCCAAGGCATAAAGATTTAATTATAGCATATCTGTTTATATACCTGTATCTACCTATATATATATATATATATATATATATACACACCCTGAACAAAATTTAAAAGCAGAAGTTCATTTTATTTAACACTATCTGTGTTTTGCTATTGTTGTGTTTCTCAGCTTCAATTGTCTTTATTGAGCTATCATTTACATTTATCCCCTTGGATTTGCTCCTTAATCAATTTAAATGAGGATTTCATTTACTCATATTATTTGCTATAAAACATTTACTAGCAGTGATGATAGTAATTTCAATACTCCCTTTCAGTTTTCTTTTTGTATAAGCTCCCAAAATTAAACCTTTAAAAATAGTTTCTCTTTGCCCTCCCACTACAATTTCAAGCACATTTCTATGTAGTTTAATATTCTGGTCTTACCTTAATTGTAGAAACTCAAAGTACATCAAGAATAGTTTCTAAAGTCTATATAAAGAGAAATTACCACCATTTTGTTCTGTGCATCATGCTTGTTAACTTTCTGCAAGAATTGCTCATCTTTTTCTATCTTTATACAGTATTTGTCTAGATTCGATAAAAAAAGCTTTTGGATATAAAGCATGTTATGCCTCATTCCCCACTCTGAAGTAACTTAAAAATCAGAAATTGAAGGAAAGTAGATTCACTTTTTAATTTTTCCATATTTTTTAAAGATTAAATTGTCCTTCTTTTGATTGCTGTTCTTATTTTCAATAGTGCTGACATTTCTCTTATTGAAACCTGAGATGTTGTCCTCTTTAAAGATTTCCTTGCAAGTGATAAAAGTTTATGTTTCTTAGCAGATCAAGATCTTCTTCTTTCTTATAAATAACTAATAGGGAAGATGGACATAGAGTAACCTGCTTTGGATCTTATTTTATAAAAAATCAGACTAGGATACATACCATGTTACAGAGTTCTCAAAAATAAAATGAAAAAGATTGCTTTACCCGATATTGTTTCTATATTAGAAGAGACAGCTACTTTAGCATATTGTCAGTCTGAATGAGTTCAGTAGCAGCTGTCACACAATTTTAGCCAATTTTCTACAGTCTCATAGAGAAACAATGTCACCACCATAAAAAGGAATGACATTAATTGTTCCTAGGATTTAAAATATGCTGCTTATAATATTTTCATTAAAATTTGCATTATTCTCCCAAGATTGTATTACTGAAAATAAAATAGGCTGAACAGTTTGAGGCACTGGTAGTAGTTTCTGTTTAGACAAAGCAATCAAAAAAAATGTATATGTTTAAGACATTATGTCTTACATTTAATAATAAATTTTGTTTTGAAATGATGAGTATAGATATCAGCACTGATGATATTTGTATTGGATTGGCAATGCTAAAGATTCAGTATACTTTGTCATTGAAATTTTTGAAAGAACAGATATTACTTTTGATTGACTTACATGATACAAACAAACAACCAGCAAATAGCTATTTTTGTATGAAAAATTGGGCTGGCTCAAAGAATGTAAGAAAAAAATCTTGAATGGGAAAGTTTTCCACAAAGGAGAGTGCCTGAGATCTCAGAGGAAGAGTTAGCCACCCTCCTTAGAAGTCAACTTATATTAAGACTCCTCTCTTGACTAAGTTTGTAATGGGTGAAAATTACCGCTAGATTTTCATTTTAGAAAATATCATGGCAGTGCCGATAACTTCTTGGCTAAACTGTGGTGTCTCATGCTTAAGTACAGACTTTCTAAGAAGGAACTTCTGAGATTGGAAAAGCAAGATTCAGTTAATTCAACAGGTAGGAAAATGGGCACTATAAAATGTATCCAATATTCTTTAAGTAATGGGCTAACTCATCTGCGTAATGGGCTAACCCTTTGTGTATGGGCTAATCCATACTCTACATTCAACTACATAAAATTCATTTTTCATCCCCACCCCCCATTGGAGGAAATTTACTTCATAATATCAGGTTATGTTTAAATCCATTAACTACAGTATCAATTTACAATATCTATTGTATAATTCATAAGTTGTGCATTCTTAAATTGTCAATTTTGTTAGAATTAATTAGCCTCCTAATTTAAAATATTTTGCAACAATACCCCTGAAGACCATATTTTGTCTTGAACTTTGCAATGAACATATGCTGTTCCTGTCTTTAGATCATAGGATAGTAAATAATAAGTTTCCTCTTTGGCTGATATTTAGAAACATCAAAGCATTCAATCTTGAAGTCAGAAAATGCTGTGAGAAAGAGTTTATTTAGGGCATAAATCCTCCCTGTGGTTTAATTAAAGATTGGTAATTAGGATTATTATGTGTTGTGGCTTATCTTGAATTCTGATCACCGTGTTTTGTTCCCAGTTGGCCCTTGTGATCTTTTCTTCATGCTTCAAATAGTTTTACCAATTTGATCCTGAGAAAAATCCTTTGTGACTCAATTTATGAAATAAATATGCTACAACAGTTCAGGCAGAATAATAACAAAGATATAATAGAAATTGTATGATTAAGTTATTTCCTTTGAAGTGTACTTTGCCAAAATTTATTACCCTTGTTTGCTTTTCTTTTGTTTCAAAACGTAATTACTAAAAACTCATTATAAAATCTTTCTCAATTATTATCTGTAGATTATATGTACATAATTTCATACATTTCATATATATTATATATATGAAAGTATGAATATATTCCTTATTTCATTTCCTATGATTTTTAAAATAATAATGTTATATATTTAATAATTTTCTTATGGAAAACATACTATTTTCCTATTTTAAGAGGGAAATATATGTAGAGGAGAAATTTCCTCAATATTTTTTTGAATGTCATATATTAAAGGCTTTTTTCAGTTTGTCCAAACTTAATTTTTTTTTATTTATTCAAGAATTTGTAGAAGCTTGGTCCCAAAATGATACATTCTGAATTTTGATTTAAATGCTTGAAAAGTTTGCCAAATTCTATGATGTTTAGGTTTTGAAGGGCAATGAGGTTGTGTACTAGATAAATCTGGTCAAACTTCATTTTGACATTCACTCTGACATAATGGGGAAATCTTCCAAACTATCTCAGTTTCAACCTGATGGAAAATTAATGACTGATAGGAAAATCTTAAGTTTATGAGCTTTATTAACCAATCCCTGACACCAGAAAAATCAGAAGCAGTTAAAAAATATAACCATTCTAATTTCTCCTTTTGTTTTGAGAACAAAAATTGTATTCTAATTCTATCTTAAGTTTTAAAAATCTATGTCCTTTTTGCTATAGTTAAAAAGGAACAGACTCACTATAAACTTTATTATTACTAAAATAATGAACTACTATAATATGGGCAAAAAATAGATATATGAAAAGTAAGATTTTTTAAAAACCTTAGGTAAAATGATGTTTAATGATTCTTAATTTTATTTTTCCTCACAAGACCCTAATTCATTCTGATAAAATATGTTAATACTATGGTGAGTTACAACCTAAAATACGTGGATAGGAGAGTCTTAGTAGAACATATGTTCTGTCTCAGTTATTAAATTTGCAGCGGCATTTTTTAGAATGTAGTCACTTATACTTCCAATGAGGACTTCTTATTAATTTTATCATCATATCATCATCTCTGCATGCCTAAAAGGAAAAGAGTACCACAAATACTTATGGTCAGGAGCAACATCAACTATACCCTCTGAGCTTTTTTATTTACCTATTCATTTTTTTATTTGATTTGTTTTCATGATTGCAATGTACTTCAGGCTAAATCTTTCTTATGTAGAGTAACAAAGTAAAATATGTTCATCTTATGATCTATATCATTGGATATCTGCTTCTTTTTTAACACATGGCAGCAATAATCAGTGAACAAATTGAGTGTGACTGTGTTCCAGTTTAAAAAAAAAATTAATGGTCTGTAAGTCATAGTTATTGAACCTTAACTTGAAGTGATACTCAACTCTGAGGAGATCCTCTGGATCCCTCTATTTCTCATCATCATCACTTCTTGGGCTCCAACAAATCTTTTCTCATCTACTCATGCAGGCTGTATACTCAAAAACTCAAGGGGATTTTGTGTTTTTATTTCAACTGCCATAGGAATGGTGTCTCTTGGATTTCTGACTTGTGGGAATCTTATTTACTAATCTTTGTGTCCAAGTTGCATCAACCCAATATACTTCTGTTTTGTAGATACCAGTATCTTCTTGTTTATGTTGTACCAAACTATAATGTAATAGTGCTTAATCAGATGGACAAGGTTTGGGGAAACTATTCCTGCAATAAACATCATCGATATGCTTATTTCACATTAACTCTTTTTGATGTATAATTTGTAGATAAAATTTTAGAAATGATAGAAACAACAACAAAAAATGCTGTTAACTTCTTAAAAATTCAATACACAAATTGATATGATAGCTATTTTCATCAGCTTTTGAATGCTGTGACTGAAAGACCTGAGAAGAACAACACAGGGGAGGAAAAGTTTATTTGGGGCTCATGGCTTCAGAAGTCTCAATCCATAAATGGCCAACTCCATTATGGTGGAATGAAGTGAGGCAGAACATCATGGTGGAAAGGAATAGTAGATGAAAGGAGCTCAGTACATAATAATCAGGAAGAAGAGAGCACTGCTCACTAGGGACAAGATATAAATCTCAAAGGCATGCCCCCAGTAACCAACTTTAAGAGTTATTATCTTTGCTATACTTAGACATTTCATAACTGTACCTGCCTACAGTTACTGCCCAGTTAAACCATCAGTGGATCAAATCATGATTTAGGCTATAACTCTCATAATCTAATCATTTCATGTCTAACCATTCTTGTATTGGTTCACATATGACCATTTGGGAGACACCTTATATCTAAACCATAGCAATAATGCATAATCAACTTTATGTTATATCTCTTGTTTCTCCTTAAAATTTTTCTATCATAAAGCTATGTGATTGTGATTTTTAATTATTTACAAGTTTTTCATCAAATGGATTGACTGTAATTTCTTTGAATGATTCCTTTTTGAATTTTAGCATTGTCAATTTTTTTATTGGTACAATAATACTGAAATGAAATGGGTACATATAAAGCTTGGAGCATATCTACAATTATTTTCTTAGGATAAACTGTGATCATATGGTTTCTGAGTCAGTACTCCATATCCCCAGAAAGGAAATGTAAGTATTCAAAAGAATGATGACTATCTGGAGTGACAGAGATGCCTATTACCCTGATCTGATCATTACATATTATACACATGCATCAAAGTGTTAGATTATATCACATAAATATGTATCCTTACAATTTGTTAATCAAATTTAAAAAATGTTTAAAAGAACATGTAAACATGCTTGTTAATTATTATCCTCACCAACAATGAGCATTATCTTCATATTGATATTTCATGTAAAAACATGATTATCTAAATATTATTTCCTGACTTAAAAATGACCCATTTATCTGACAATTTCAGAAAACAAATTCACAAATACACAAATATTTTCTATATAGTAAGAATCAAGCTATTAGAGAACATATATTTACTGTATACTTTTTTCTGGTTTGGTACACAGAGGAAAAATTTAAACTTCTCTCAAAGATTCTAGATTATCATTAAGACAACATAGGATGCAACTTTCAGAGATCATTATCATTATTAATAAATATTCACTATAAAATATTTCAATGTTATTTGATTTTGTCCACTTTAAAGATTTATTATTTTATAATAAGAAAAAGCAGACATAAATAAATGCACATGATTGAGACTATGTACTAATAAGCTGCTCTCTCACTGTCTCTCAGGACAACCGACTTATTAATGTACAACTTCAACACTGCATGCTTTATGAGTTTTATTTTGTTGTTGAGAAGTCTTTGTGTGCTTTCCTTTTCACATGCTGAATAGTAGGGATGGGGGAAAAATCATCCCTTTATTTACTTACAGCAATGGGAAGAACATGGTGATGGTGTACTAGGGTTTTAGAGGAAGTGTATTTGAGGGAAATTAATCTAAGAATGACTGTGAATAGAAGTATGTTAGAAGCCTTGCATTTGATAGGGTGAGTAGGTTAAGAGTTATTATCTTTGCTATACTTAGACATTTCATGCTTTTATTTAAACTGCCTTTTCTTTCTGCTTCCTGTGTACTCTCAAACGCCTTTTCAAATAATTATTTCTTGTATATTATTTGATTCACTGAGAACCACTTCATGTTATTGATTATTTTTAGAGAAAATATGAAAAGGCTTTGTTGACTATAATGATTGCAATGCTTATTAATTGATAAGTTTTCTTTGGCCTTTTAAAATGCCATCCAAAATGTACTGTTATTATAGGTTCTAGACAGGTGTTGAAAAAGTAATCATAGAAATGGCATGGGAGCAAACTAGAAAAAGAGAGGTAGTGGTCAAGGAAGTGAATTTGATTTTTTGGATGATATCAATCTAAAGACCAATGACAAAATATAAACCTATGTGAGGCACACTTATAATCCCAGCATCTCATGAGGTTAGTGCAGGGAGATTGCAAATTAGAGGCCAATCTTGGAAATTGAGTAAGATTTTTTTTCTCAAAATACAAATAACAGGGCTAAAGATGTAGCTCAATAGTACAGCACCCCTGGATTCAAGCCCCACTACTGAAAAAAGAATGCTATATTACTATATTTAATTATTACATACCAGTGAATAGAAGTAAAATATTATTACTGCTTCTGAATGTCTTGCAAATAACTAAATGAAAACATGTCAGTGGTATTAGTAGTGTAGACTTTGTATAACCTCTAATTCTGAGAAGCTCTTAAGAAATCATATCAAGTGGCCAAAAAGATTAATATTCTCCTCCTCCCCTGAGGGGAAAAGGGATTAGACATTTTATTTGCTGACCTGTACTATTTGACATCATATGGTAAGAGAATGAGAATAAATTGCAGCAGACACTACTAGTTGTGCTATATTTTTCATTCTTACCCTTTCTTTGGAAATGGAAATTTTGGTATTAAGCGTAATCATGGGTGAACCATATTCTTTCCAAGCATCTCTGGCATCTAGGTACAGTCATGTAACTGAATTCTGGGCAATAGATGTGAAAAATATGATGTGAATCACTTCTGTCATACAATGAAAGGGAAAGTGCATGTCTTGCCTTTTTGTCTGTGTCTGTCTTGCTGGCTGGAATTTGGATATCATGAAACATCATGTTAAGTTTGTTAGCAATACAGGAGAGAGATGAGAACTATCACTGCAGTCACACATCAGTCCTGGAAGACTTATGCTCTGAATGTACATAACAGATAATGTCTATCTTAAGGACTATTTTATCCTTTGTTTTTGAAGCCAAAGTTTTATCAATAAGCCAACTAGACACAAATAAAACAAATATAAATGGGCTAAAATAAGCAAAAGTAAGCAATTTATATTTCCTTGGAATTCATGATTTCAACAACATTGATTATTATTAATATCATAGTCATAACATTATAGCAAATTTTTCATAATATTTAAGTAAGACAATGAACCTGGTTAGAAAAGAACTCAAAAGATTTTGTGAGTGTTATTATTCACAGAAAAATATGAACTATGATATCCAATCTAACTCAATAAATTTTACATGTTGACTATAAGTTCCATAGTTGGACAAAGTAACGCACAACTAAATTAAATCATACTAATTGCAATTAATTTAGTAGGAGCAAAATAGTTTGAAATCATGTAAGATTAAATACACAGTACGTTCTTTGCAGGTGTAAAATCTATTATACTGCTTATTTCATTCAAGTTTTTTCACTCATAAAACTACTAACATAAAATATATGATTTGATTGCATTATTGTAAAATTTAATATGTTTTCAACAAAGGTTTATTAATTGCTTTCTATTTGTTTCTGTGCTAGGCCCTAGAAATGAAGAGTTAATACAAAGTGCCTCTATATAAGAAAATCTAAATCAGGAGTGAGAATGAAGGTGGGGAAAATTAATTCTATAGATAGTAATGAGTGTGATCTTATTAGTACAAACAAAGATCTTTGGAAGCACAAATGGGAATGTGATTAATTTTCTTCTGAAATTTATGATAGGTTTTGTTGAAGAATTGATATATGATTTAGAAAAGAATGAGTTGTATTTTTCCGGCCTTGACTTTTTAGAGGTTTCCAAGAGTCAAATTTATCACAATGTAAAATGAGCTGCTTCAAAAAGCAGTAAATTTTCTATTACTGAAGATGATAGAGCACAAACTGGGAGAAGTTTACATATAATGCTCTGCTGGGAAGTTAAGCATTTGTGTTGGGGTGTTTGGCAGGTGTATACCTTACTTCTCTAAGTTCCTTTTCTTCTAAGATGGTAAGCTCCTTATATCTGCTTTGGGGAATAGGTTAGAGGAGAAGAAGAGAAAGAGAGAAAGAGAGAGAGAGATTTCAGGCAAATGGACAGTATGTACAAATACTTAAAAGTGTTTCATATATTTGAACACCTGGAATCGGCCTGTGTGGTCATAGTGGATAATTGCAGGAGTGCATTGGGGGGTGGTGGGGAAGTGCCATTGGCCACTTCCATTGGGGATGAGACAGATACTTAAATTGAGTTCATATAAATAAAATCCTTGAATAGAATGTTAGAAGTTTCATATTTATTCTATAAGCTACTGAGTTACAACAGAAGTTTTGGAGTAGGACAGACATGAAAGAATGATTTAATCAAGTGAAGGTATCACTAGTCACAAAATCAAATAGGATCATAAGAGAAATTAAATGGGCATGTAGTGTTTTTGCCTACAAAGCAGTTCCTTCTTCCTGGTTAAAAGTGTCTCATTTTCCATACAGAACCACTTCTTCTGGACCACAGTCTTGGTATGACTGTAAAGGTGGGCATGGAACCTAAGCAAGGAAATGAGGAAATTGCCCTTGAATTTGAATTTTGTTGAAAGCACGCAATTGGAGCTGATTTCTCTTCCAGTGACCTTGTCTTGGAAAGCTTATCCATTCGTTCCTTACACTCAGTTGTGTGGAGATGCCCTATTCTTGTGTTCTTCTGAATTATCATTGTTCAGTCTTTTCTTTATTACAGTTTGCTATTCTAATCTTCTCATAAACTCCAGACTGGTATCTTGTCAGAGTTCATCTCTGTTGTTTACAAACAGAAAACCCCACTACACACACACACACACAACTACTATCCTGTCTGATAATAGCATATGTTGCTCACATTGCCACTTCATTTAGTGAGCTCACTAGGATTATTAGAAAACAAAAACAAAAACAAAACAAAAATGGCACTGATGTTAGCATGATGGACAACAGGAAGTTCCAGATCCTCCTCTGCCATGCTGCGATTTGACAATAATACACAGAGCAGTTGCTTCTGTGAGTAATTCACAAGTCACTTGACAGGTTTCTGCATCCCAGGTGAACACAGAACCAGCCACAGCAAAGCCAGTGGGCTCCTGTTTTACACAAAGCCTCCTGCTGGAACAGCACATCAGGAAGAAGTCTTCAGTTCTCATCTGGGGATGGAAAGAGGTGGATAATGTATTCAATACTCTGACTATTTGGGGAACCTTCCGAGGGACAGGTTTCTGCTTGCCTGAATCTGTATAGTGACAAGAAAGGATTCCAGTTTGGGAGCTGTTGAGAACAAAATCAATAATTTGGACTAGAAAGCACTTGCTTGGCAGACTCTTCCCCCTGATTCAATAAAAAACAAGTGGGCAAAACCCTGTAAATCGTAGGCTTTCATTCTGGAGGGAAAGAGTTGAGTATGGTGGCCACCTGAGGGATTCATTGCTGTCTGCCTGTGCTGGAGCATTGAGGTTGACCCAGCTCACTGTAGACACCAGGTATCAGGTGTTAGCTGAGAACAAAGAAGCATTGCATGAGCATAACTCACCAGGGAGACCCCACCTCCAGCTCAGCATGACATGACTGGGAAAACACCCAGCATGGGCTGCTTGCTTTCTGGGCTCATAAAAAGTAGACTAAAATGTACATTGAAGGTTCAAAGTTTTGGGAAGACTAATTGGGAGATTGGTTTCTGTCCTGCCTGACTCAATGTGCTGACAAGACTTGGTGATTTCTAGATGTCTGGAAGCAACTGAGAGCAACAGAATGAGCCAAGTAGTTTATTGTCGCTCCAGAGAGAGGACCAACAGTACCGCAGAGAGACACCAGGGGTAGAAAGCAATTATAAACTCCTGCAAAAAGAAACTAAACATCACTAACATTAGGAATTTACATTGACAATACAAAGAAGACATACATCCACAGAAATGTTTAAAAGTCTTCAGATTCTCAAGTTAAACTGAAAAGAGAAGGTCTTCCACTGTGGGAAGTCTGCATGGAGGCATGAACAGTATAGAAGTTTCTGAAACTTTCTCATGATTCAACTAACCTGTTTTTTGGAAACCTTTAAGAGAAATTTATACATTACATTACATTGTGAGTAATGTAATATTATTTCCAACAGTCAAGATTCAGCAGCAACCCAATATATCAACAGATGAATGGATAAAGAAGACATTATGTGTGGATAAATACATTAGCATATTAAAAATTGGAAATTCTTCCCTTTATAATATATAGACGAGGCTTGAGAACATTATTCTAATTGAAATAAGCCAGAAGGAGAAATAATGCTTGATTTTACTCACATGAGATACCCAAAGTAGTGAAACTTCTAGAAACAACATGGAAAAGTGGTTGCCAGAGGCTGAGGGGTGGGGAGATTGGGGAGTTGCTCTCCAGTGAGTATAAAATTTCAGCTAATAAAGATGAAAACATTCTAGAGATCTGCTGTACAACCTCATGTTTAGAGTTCATAATACTGTATACTTAAAAATGTGTTGAGGGCAGATTTCATGTTTTATATTTTTTACCTCAATAGAAAAAAAAAGTACATATTGAACAGGTAAACTTATTAAAAAGTCTGAAGGAGCCAATAGTCCCATAGATTATTTATCATTCTCAAATTTATGTGAATGCAGATAACTGTGTTTATTGCAGATGGTCAAACAGATATGCTTTAAAAGAATCTGAACCATTTTATATACTGTAGGATGAAGGTTGGAGTGAATCCCTAGGTGATGTCGCTCTTAACTCCTATTAGTAATATAAATAGTTTACCTTGTTTTGAAAGAAAGCCTTCCTTATGTCTTAGATTGGTATACTAATTATCTTGTTCAAGAATTATTTAAAACAGGATTGTGTAAGGAAGCATGCAACACAAAACCTAGCATTCTATATTGGGGATTCTTTTTATCCAATAACAAAAAAGCTAGAAGACGATGCCTTCTCTCACAGTTGAGTGGCATGAGGTCCAGCATCGCTCTGGTTCTCTCTTGACCTCACCATTGTATATACTGCCACTCAAGGTATAAAACAAGAGGGAAGGAACAGCCTCATCTGCCCACCTCTTTTTTTTTTTAAATCTAGAATAAGAGTTCTATGTTTAGATGAATTCTGTCAGGATTGAGTTAGAAGACTCTACAGGGTTACAAGAGTGTTTGAGAGAATAGTAAAGTCGATTTTCATAATTTTCATAATTATGGTCTACAAAGTTGCTGTGAATCTTGAACTGCTGAATCTTACACCATTGTACTGCAGTATGTTCAAGTTCAGGATTCTATGAGCCTCAGGTGACAACATTTTTATCAACTGATCAATATATAACCTTATATTGTATGTGCTTCTGTATAAATGCACTCTCCTTTCCTTATGTTATAGAATCTAAACATTGAGCTCACAGCCAACTGCACTGTAACTCACACCCTGCCGCAGTCTGGCTAGGCACAAAATCACGAGCCACTCAAGTAGGAACAAACTTTATTTTTTGAAACTGCCGCCAATGCCCCATACACTCCCGGGAAGATTGCTGATCAACTCATGCGGCATTCTCCCAGATCCTAAGAGGAAGTTCCTCCTCCGGAATTCCCTCCTACTGCACTTCCCCAACCAATGGGAACTCTCCAGGAGTCTAACAGGCCAAGGTGAACAGCAGGAGTCCAATATCCATATGAATGCAAATCTTAACATAATCATATCATCTCAATGGCTTGCTGGCATCATCTTTCAACCAAAAATGCCATGCATCATATTACTTGGCTGTGACTCTTAGCAACACCCAAATAAGTTTATGGGATACATTCTTTCCCCATAAGGCACATCATCATCTCCTGAGGCTTGGGAACTAGTCAGCCCTTTAGCACTCTACTTGTGGGCCATTTCAAATGGGGAAAATGATCAATATAAAGCACAAAATATGAATAATATGACACCAAATAGCCTGCCAAAAGGGGCATTTTTCTGAATTATGAGAGATGAAACAAGAAGGCAGAATGCTTCCCAGTTTGCACTCGGTTGGGAACATATGTCCAGCAACTGAATTTTTCTATGATTCTGCAGATGTACACAAATGGAAACTGTCCAGAGATTAATTTCAGATATAAATAATTTGAGCAAGTAAGCGCATTTATAAATACAGAATCTATGGATAATGATAGTTTACTGTACTTTGATGGGCATATTGCTGCATCTAACAAAATCAGGGAGAAGGAAGGAATGAGGGACTGAGTAAGAACATATAGAACCTATTACAGTAGAGCAAGAAGATCTTCAAATGTGGGCAAGGTATGTTTCCAATATAATGTTTTGTGATTTTAGGACTTTGAAATATATGTCTAAGTAATTTTGTTGAAGGTATGAAAAATATGAGACTCTCATTTGGTGTAGATAAGTGATCCGCAGTGTTATGACTGCAACATAAGAAAACAAGTAAGGAACATTCTACTTATGAATGGGTATGACCAATGGATGATAAAATTATAAATATCTAATATTTACATTTTTGTCTTTGGTAGTTGATTTCTTAATATTACCCTTAAACTCCAGTAAATTCTGTTACATAGAGGCCCAGGGAGGTGGTACATAAATACAGGCGAGGGATCTCTGGAATCATGTAGGATACATATAACTAGACCTGGAGATGAGAGAAGAGACTGGGAACTAGCATTTATAATAGGTGAGAATTAGGTTATTGTCATTTGAAAGCTATAGCAGAAGTTGACTTCTACTTGCCATTTGTGTTCCATATATACACAAATAATTTAATTTGGGAAAGGTCAATTAAATGAATTTTTCAATGCTTATCTACCCATGGATCTTATAGCCTCATTCTTCCTAAAATTGAACCTGGAGTTCGCACTATGATCTTTCTACTGGAAATCTTTTAATGAAATATGTTAAGTTTCTCTCCAAACAAAAGAAGCCTAGCTTTTTATAGCTACCATGTCCTCCTTTCTCTCATTCTCTAGTGTCACACGTGCCCCCCTGGGAGATGATCAGCAGACAGCAACATTTTATTTCTTGCTTTTTTTTATGGAGTTGAACAAAACACTCAGCATTCAGGGGTGAGAGATGTCATATTCATGCCAAATGCACATGGATTAAGGAAGCACAAAGGAAGAAAAAGGATGGATAATATCACTCTGGTGTTAAGAGAAGTAGTTTTTTTTTTTTTGGTGCAAGATGATATCTGGAAGCTTTGTTATTCTGGTGTACAGAATTCTTCAAAAATTCTTATGCAAATTTCATTTAAATTTTTGAACCTTCAATATACACTTAGTCTACTCCTTTCCTGCCCAGAAAGCAAGCATCTGGGATTTTTCCCAGTCATGTCATACTGAACTGGAGGGGGGGTCACTTTGATGGGTTATACTCATGCAACTCTTGTTTGTTCTCAGATGCCACCTGAAATCTACAGAGGTCTGGGTCATCTCAGTGCTCCAATTCATTTTCTGTTAGGAAATCTATATATTCTGACCAGTTATAATACTATAGTTTGCCTGATGATAGAGTCAGATTTAGTTTCATATATGTATTCACTTATTCAACATTTATATATTAGGCACTCTATTAGTCAGGGTGGGCTAGAGAACTAGAATTAACAGGTTCTATGTATACTAAATGTATAAATATAGATAGTTATAGATAAATAATATAGACATATAAAGATATGGTTAGATACAGGCAGGCAGAGAAAGGAGGGTAAAGAGAGAGAGAAAGAGAGGAAGAGAGAGACAGAGGGAGAGAGAGAGAGAGAGGAAGGAAGGAAGGAAGGAAGGAAGGAAGGAAGGAGTGGGAGATTTATTATGAGAATTGGCTCACATGGTTATGAAGTCTGAGTAGTTCCATTTTTATGGTGTCTATACCCTGGAGAACTACATAATTTCATACTCTAGCTCAATTCTAGGACCAAGTCCTCAACCTTTTTGCTTCATCCTACCCTGCACAGTTTAGATGATGCCCATCCACATTGAAGAGGACTGGCCTTTTTTATTCTCTCCTGATTTTAAAGCTATTTTCATCTAGAAACACCTTCACAGACACAAATAAATTGCATTTTACCAAGTCCCTGGTCATCACCTTGACCAGCCAGCTTGACAAATAAAATTAATCTTCCTGGGTAACTACTATAAGCTACAACATTGGTAGGCAAGGCATATTGAAAGTGAAAATGACAAATAAAATCTGCCTTCTTGGAACTTCAATTCCAGCAAGGGAGACTTAGCACCAAGTTCAGCATATTTGTTAATGATAACAGTGCTCATGTTTTCAAAGTATTGAATTATCTGCTTCCCTGTTACCTAATTTGGAAAAATATTCCCAGGCCAGTCTGTCTAGATTCTCAAATAAGGGTACCAAAACTTGTTTTTGTATGTAGTTTTATATCAACAATTATATGTATAAGAATTATATAGCAAATATATATTACCTACCTTATATATGTATAAGATATTGAACACATTTATAATATAATTTATAACAAAGGTAGGTTAACATTTGTTACTTTAAAATATACATTTATATCAAAGAATTGGACACTCATAGCAGAACATAAAACAAGAAGATGAAGATTGTGCAATGGAAAAGACTCTTTCATCCTCATGATATAGAGTAATAGAAAAAGTACTTAAATATTCTGAAGTATTTCATTTACCCCCCATTTTTTGTTGTTCAATGTGAAATGACTATGAAAGTATAGAAAAAAATAACAGTTATTTTTAAAAATAGGCCCATCTGAAAATCAAATTTTGCTTTTCCTGTTAATTATTATATATTGGTAAGTAGGTGCATGTGCACTAAAATGTGTGATGTTGATATACCATTCAATCAAAGCCAGATAATAAGCCATACTATTCTAAAAAAAAAAAAAGATTATTCATGGTCTTCTTCACAGGGGACTAGTAGGTGCATTTTCAGTTCTTTAGAATCTGTTCAAACTATAGAGTTTGAGCTAATTTATCTCTGTTAAGGTGTAATGGAAAGAAACTCTTTATTTTTTTATTACTGCACTTTTCTTTTGTGTCTTCCCCCTTCCCTACCTGCCTTTCATTACTTTGGTCATTTTGCTGTAGCTGTTCTGATAATTTGAGAGCTAAGTTGTGTTATTTTTAATTTTAATTTGAGTGATTACATCTAACTTATTAAGACTTGTGCTCATATTTATTCTCCTCCATAAATATCTGAAACAAATTTGTATAAACATGACTATTGGTTCAGACTTTGTATTTGTT
This sequence comes from Ictidomys tridecemlineatus, assembly GCF_052094955.1. Lineage (NCBI taxonomy): Eukaryota > Metazoa > Chordata > Mammalia > Rodentia > Sciuridae > Ictidomys > Ictidomys tridecemlineatus. The sequence continues at coordinate 171,459,107 of NC_135478.1, forward strand.
CTTGATATACTACTCTGCACTCAACTATGAAGCAGTGCTCTGCATTTTAAGGAGTTGAAAACTATGTTGTAATTAGCTTTTCAGACAATGCACTTGGTACATTATTTTCTTGCTCTTGTTTCTCTTGTGTCTTACTGTATACTGCAGACATTATTCCATTCCCTGAACTAAAGCTGATAAGTATGTTTCCAAGGAGAATATTTGGTTACTGCACTTTCAGGCTTTTTTATACTCAAGTATATATGTACTCAACTCCTTATATGAAAATAGTTTTAGGTACACATAATATTTTTTGATTCACATTTTATTTTCAGTATCTTTAGAATATTATTTTGTCATGTCATTTCTACCAGAGCTATCATTTGATGTCAATGTGATTTGTGTTTCCTTGGGATTCAGGTAATCTTTCTCATTAAAATATTTTAGAATTTTACTCTGGTCTTTGATCTTTTGAAATGTCTTCTTAAATAATGCACTTAGGTGTTAAAAGAATAATACACCATGAATAAATGTATTAAAGTATATTATAATGACCTAGCAAATTTTACTTTAAAAATTCAAAATATTTTCAACATGAGTAATCTCTTAAGATTATTCACTCCATTAACAGCATAAAGAATATCCACCTAGTCATGCTTATTATGAGAAAACATTTTGATACATTCAAAATGAATACTTAATAGAAACTCTTATGAAGTCAGGAATAGGGGCATAAAAGTACTTAACATTGTCACTGATAGCTAACAGAAATCTACATGAAACAGTAAAAGATGAATAGCATCCCTATTAGATCCAGACTTTAGACAGATAAAAGCACATAGGGTTTATATTTCCCACCTCCAATAAAAATTAAACTCTCTTCTGTGAAGTGGAAATTTTAGGTCTTATACAATTAGAAGAGTAGATATAAATCAAACTTGAAAATTGGCTTGATTGTTAACTTTGTTCTTTTATTTAATTCAATCAATGTAATTCATTCAAATTCACCCTCTGCCTCATTTATTTGTGTGTGTGTGTGTGTGTGTGTGTGTGTGTGTGTGTGTAAATGGCTGTAGCATTTTAAGCATTTTACTCCCATATCAGGATGTCCAAGAGAAGAAATGTTATTTCTTCCTTTGGTTGATTTAAGAGAGAAGAAAATTTATTCCAAGAATTCTCTAGCAAATCATTGCCTCTGTATCTTATCCCCAAATTTGTTTATAAGCTCAAATTACATCCTTCAATTTGTCTAAAGGTAAGGTCATATGAGAATTAGTTTACACCTGAATTGCTATTCCAAACACAATAGCTGGTGTGACAGGATTTCCCTTGAATCATCAAATTTAATTTTGAAGCTGGATTTCAGATTAGTTGTTTCTGAAGCAAACAGATTGCCTAAAGTTTGTAGAGTTTTGGATAGCTGATTTTAAACATTAAGTTACTGATAGAGTGAATAAGTGAATAGTTACCAACAATGACCTTTGCATTTTCACCACAACTACTGCAAATTATACTACAAATCTTAGACAATTAAAAAGAACCGTAAAAAGAAATGAATAGAAATATTGGAAAACAGTGAATAGAAGAAGTCGCAAAGTTAGTATTTTACAATGTTATCTTGCAATAAATAAAATAAGGCCAACTAAAAATATGAATTATTTGGTGGAATTCTTCATATCAAATCAACATTTGGAAAAAGACCTTCTTGACACATTAGTGTAAATGATTAGAAATTGCACTAAATCTTTTACAGCCCAATTTACATATGCAGAATAGTCATGAATACCTACTCAGTGTTGAAAGAAGCCTGATTATATACTGTGTAGGGTCTCCATGTTTAAAGTTATAAAACCTTATTGAAGAACTTATCATCAGTCAAGGATGAGACAGCATAATTAAGGATTAAATTTTTTAAAAAAATATACAGATTGCAAAAAATGAATCAAAACACTCCTCATCAATATTACTTCAAATTAATCAATGAAAAATATCATCTTTTAGTTGTTTTTATTCATAAGCACTATAATAGAAATACAATCAATAATTCTATAAGAACTCATTTATAGTGGGCTCCAATTGTAGATGTTCAGATATTTAACTTGCTTCAGGGATAGAACTCATGTGACTAAAGAATGTAAGAAGTGCTTGACTGAATTTTTCTGTGGATCCTGATTGTGAGCTACTTCAGTGTTTCTCAAGTCTGCATATTAAAATCACCTTGGACCTTTAAAAATCATTGATGTGTAAGTTCATGTACACTAATTACATCATATTTCTGGGTATAACACCAGGTCTCTAGAACTTTTTTAAAGTTTCCCAAATGATTCTAAAGTAAATCCAGTGTTGACAACCTCTAAAATTTCTACTGCTGGCTTTATGATGATGCTGGGAAAGGAAAACAAAAAGTATTTGTGTGGAAAATTTGGAAATAATTTTTGTAAATTGGTAAGCTACAAAGAAATTGATGAGCAAAACATCTTAACCATTCATAGATAATGTGCTGTAGAAGATTTAAAATGTTTACCAAAACGGACAACATGTTTTGAAATTAAAACATCTTTCATTCTTACAAAAGTCTAAAATTGCTCAGAAAATAAATTATCTTTGGTTAAGCTGAGTGTTTTATCATGAGATATTCTGTAGATGTTTCCCCTTTCCCAAGCCAGAACTAAGATTCCAGTCTCTGAGTAGACTCAGATGAAGGGGGGAAGAGGGCCCAGATTCACTGGGTGAATGATCAGCAGGAAGAAAAGGTTAGGTGTAGGTTTGGAAGCCAGGAAGCTCAGCCAAAATGAAAAATCCAAAATCAGGTTAAAATAAGTAGGACCAAATCTGATATTTTACAATATAAATATATTTTTCTTTATTCCAGGTATGAAATGACAGTGGCCTGAAGACAAAATCACAAAAAAGAAAACAAAAAATACAAAACAAAACCAAAACCCAAAAAACACTATGTTCAGTAACTGCTCAAAGCTAGTTCTTTCAGAGAGTTTCTGCTTTGCATTTATCTAATATCAACTATGGAACATCTGGAAACAAGCTAAGATATTTTGCAAGTAACAAATTACAGTGTCTTATTCAAGCATATTGCTGGTATTATTAGAAGACTATTTCCATAATTCATAGGACTTCATTAAAACATACTGAAGTAACATTCAACATAGAACTCCTTTTTAATTGAATCTTTTCAAGTAATATTTTAGTAGGAAAATATTCTCTATTAGATGAATATGAACAAATTATATTTCTGTAACAGGTGATTTAAAAATATAATTCATAAGTAATTTAATGTATTAATTTTCCATTTCAGTGATTGCTATTTTAGTACATAAATATTTTTTATGCAATCCTGCCACTGTGACAACATGGTTGTACCTGAAAAAAAACCCATGCTTAGTGAAATGAATCAGTCATAGAAGGACAAATTCTACACTTAAAAAAATGATAATAAAGCTGGAAAAAGTAACTACTACTTTTGGTTTAGTGATTTTAACTGTTAAGACTCAGAATATTGTGAGTCAGATGGGATAAAATAAAGATTTGCAAAAAGAGAAGGAATTATTATTATGTTACACTGACAATGTTATATAGCCTTTTGAGTTTGGTGAAAAAATATATTCTTATAAAATTATATTATTTAATAACTTTAAAATATTTACACATCATATATTAGGATATACATTCTCCATTTCTTAATAATATAGACAGATACTGGAAACTGGGATTTGGTCATTTAAAAAGCATTAAAAATACTTTTCTAAGAAGTTTTTATTGATATATTTATATCCTTTTAAACCTGTGGCATTCAATTATCCTAACAGATACTTTTACACTTTTTAGTCATCTCAAGGTCTTAATAAACACATATTCACCCACTGCATGACAATGTTTCAGTAAATGATCAGCCATGGGTAGGGTGGGAGGGTCCCTGATATCATAATGGAGCAAAAGACTTCCCTTGGCCTGGTGAATCTGAAGACATACTAACATCACAGTGCAATGCAGCATGTTTATTTGTGGTGGTATAAAAGAAACTGTCATGCTGTCACTTATATAAAAGTAGAGCATGTATGATTATGCACAGTACCCAATACAGTAAATATTAAAACTATATTACTAGTTTTAATATTTACTGTGTTGACTACATCAAGGGGCCACATCCAGTGACTAACCTGTACCATCTAGGTTTGAGTTAGTATACTCTAAGATGTTTATATAATAACAAAATTGCCTAATAACACATTTCTCAGAGCTAGAACACATCTCTCTTTTTAAGTCATGCATGACTGTAATCAGTGTCCCTGATGTTGAAATTTAAGATATTATTTTATATAGAATGTTGTTACAGTTTGGATGTGAGATATTCCCTGAAAGCTCACATGTAAGATTTAGAGGAGAAATAATTGAGTTATAGCTGGAGCCTAATCAGTGAGTTAATCCCTCAAGGGATTAACTGATGAGGTGGGAATTGGGATGTGGCTTTGTATCTGGCAATTTGTACCTGGAGTCTCTGCCTCCTGGTCACCATGTTATGAGCTGCTTCCTTCCACCACACTATCTAACCATGATGTTCAGCCTCACCTCGAGCCCTAAGGAATGGAGCCAGCCTTCTATGGACTAAAACCTCTGAAACCATGAGCCTTCAAATAAACTTTTCTTTCTTACAATTGTTCTGGTCAGATCCTTTAATCACAGCAGCGAAAAAGCTGACTAAAACAAATATATTTTTTAAAAAATTACATATCCATAAATTCTAATCGATTTTTTAGCTGGTGTATCCATGTAAGTTCTACTTTGCTGTGTTTACTGAATCAAAATTCTATTGTACAGGTCTAACATACTCCAGCAAATAGGATATACTAACACCAGTGAGATCAATTTAAGCCAGTTTTACAATCATTCAGATTGAATCCTAAGACAGTTTATGTATCATTGGAAGGATATGATATTGACAAAACCAGGAAATTCTGACTGAAAACCACTTATCGACATCATGAGGTGAAACACTGGAACAATGGTGGGCTGGAGACCTGATGCTCACAAGCTGTTTAGTGCTTTGAAATATGGAAAGTCCTTCCTCTCTTAGCTGCCTTCTTGGCTTATAATTTTAACCATTTTAACTCATATAAAATGGTGCCCTGGTGTGTTTTTTGGCCAGGAAAAGTTAATATCCCCTTATCATATTATCAGCATGTGATGTACACTTTTATCAGAATGCAGAAATGTCATCTACTGGACTCTAAACAACACATTCTCAAATTTGCACTTTTATTTTGGTTTATTTCAATTTTGTGGTAAAATGAATATAAATATTTTTATATTTTGTTTTAATATGTCAAACACCTCATGAGATGTTGTAGCCTCAAAAAATACATGATGAAGTCAAAACTCCCAGCACTTAGAATGTGAGTGTATCTGGAAATGACATGTTTACACACGTAATGATATTAAAATAATGTCATTAGATTGGGTTCTCACCCAATATGACTGGTATCCTTATAAAAAAGCAAATTTTGGACACAAATACAGATATTCACAGAGGAGGGACCATATGAAAATATATAGGGAGAAGATAATCAGAAAGGTCTATCTCAAGTTCAAATTACCACAAAATATTCTTGAAAGTTACTAAAACACATTTTTTTTTCCGATTCAAACTTAGCATAAAGCAAATACTCAAGATAGGTATATTTCATCTATCCTTTGTGTCTTTCAAGATCATTAAATACAGTTCTCATCATTTGCATTCTAAGGTCTAGCAGCAAATTTTGAAAATAAATACAGGCAAAGGGAAGGAGAAAAGGAATAAAGGAAAACATGACAAAGAATAGTACAGTTGAACAAGAAAAAAGATATAGAGGAAGAAGTGCATGTGAAAAGAGAAATACAACTGTACTTTTCAGCTATCGTGCTAGAGCAATGCACTTATCCCATTATACCTTGAAAAATGCCGGGAGGGAAAGAAAAGAGAGAAAAAAGAAAGACAGAGGGAATAAAGTAATGAATATATGAAAGTTCCCTGCTAACTGGAGTTCCAGTGTCAGAGTAGCTAGCAACCCTGCCAGAATGAGAAGTGAAGGACACTAGACGAGGATGTTTATAATATGCCTTTTATGGGTTACTTCCTTCACTTGATGAATGGTTTAATGCTTAGTTGTCTGAACCATGAGGGGTTTAAGACCCCTTTAAGAATCTTGTCCAACTTGTGTCCAGTGCGCACTTGAACATTACTCAGACCCCAGAAGTCCTACCTTGTAGTCTTCCTGGTACTCCAGAGAAACCCCATCCTGGCTCTTAAGTAAAATGGGACAAATTGATCATAGTACCACAATCAGAAAGAAATCCTGGGCAGGGTGGTTGCAATGAGTCAGGAAGGATGTCCTCTATTTCTGGTGACACAGCTTTCCAGCTGCCAGTCTAGTGGTCCCTACCTAGAAGCATCAGCACAGGAATGGAGTGGTGGAGCAGGAGTGGCAGTGGGGACAGAGAGCTGCAGGGCCTGTGGCTGCCCAGAGCCCACCAGACAGGACCTACGTGCTATAGAAACCCCTAGACCAGCACACTCACGCCTACTAATGGGGTGTGAGTGTGCTGGTCTAGGGGTTCTGTTGTACTGCAGGGGTTCTGTTCCTGTTTCTATTGTTCAATAAATCCTACTCTCAAACTCACTAAGCCAGGTCTGAGGATTTTATTCTTCAAATTCACAAGGTAAAAAAAAAAAAGAAAGAAGGAGAAATTGATGGTGAGCTGCTGGGGTTTGCTGTAACCCTGGAGGGCATGGCCCACCATTGAGAGCTGCAACACTTCTCAGCTTCAGAGGGCTGCTACCTTACTCAGAGCCCACCTATCAGGAGGGAATCAGAGTTTCATTTCTGAACTCTGAGTGAGGCAGTGAAAGAGAATGAGAGAGGTAATCAGCAGTGTACATAGGAGAATAAGATGAAGACCACTGTAGGTTAGCAAATAAATGTCTTATTTTTATTTTATTTTATTTTTTTAATGAAGTATCTGAGAAGCAAAGCCCAGGCTATAGGAGAGCCTCTAAATTCTCTGCCTTGGGCTAAGTTTTGAGTCCTTGGAGATTTCTGAATGCTGAGAAAATGAGTGAAAAAAGTAATTCTAAAGTTTAGAGGAAGAGCAATGAATCACAGATTCCATATTTTATCATTGTCACCTCAGTTTCAATTTTTCTTCAGGATAAATTCTTAAGGAAGTCAGCCTGTCTTCATATCTTAACATCACGATCTCTATAGAATTTGGTACCACAGAAATAATTTTTTAAAAGTAGCCGACCAGTCTCTCTTTGCTTCCTGGTTGTCATAAACTGAGGAGATTTCCTCTGCCAAGCCCTTTGAAATGATGTTCTCCCTCACTTCAGACCCAGAGTGATGAAATCTGCTGACCATTGACTGAACTTTTGAAATCACCAACATTATTGAACATCAAAGATGTAGCCTCCATAAGAGCAGGAGTGTGCTTATTATACCACAAATTTGTTATCTGTGGGGCTGGGACACTGTCAGACATAATAGAATTTTTAAAAAATTATTATATGGGTGGACCAAAAAAAAAAAAAAAAGACAATGACACTTCTATATCTCAAGCACAACTTGGATCATGAGTACACCTTACCAGTGAAAAGTTCCCCTGCCAAAGAGTAATGCTCAAGGAAAACAAACATGCCTTCGAGAACAAAGAGATGGTGTTTAATTATTCAGATTGTCTTTGATCCATTCCAAAATGTAGAACAAGTTACTGAGGGAGTTGTAGTATAACAATGAGTGCATTAACTCAAGGCCCAGGTTGCTGGCCAATCCACTGGAAACCAAGAGTTTGGGAATACGAGGTCAGGTCATTCACTAAGGAAACTTGGAGAAATTAAGGAAGTGTCCAAAGCAAGGGGAGAAAATAATGTCATAAAATATGAAGACAGAACACAAGTACATGAGAACATACACTAGACAATTTATGATATCCTAAATCAGAGAGACATTTGGGACAATAAAAAATTAAATTCAATCTACATTTTCAATATGTGTATTAAGATATTTCAAAATCATGTGTGTAACACTATGTACTTTACCCTAGAGTAGCTAATGAAATGTGGGCTATCAATACAAAAAAATTGGACAAAGAAAGTAGCAGATAGAAAAAAACAGCATACTGTATCATTGTACACTGTCTATGTAATTTACTTTTGTTGCTTCTGAATTAGGAGTCCATTTAACTAGAAAAATGACATATATTGTATTTAACACTTTAAAAATTGCTTAAGACATATAAAAATACCTTTAAAGCATGGCTGTATAATCTAAAACCAAACAGCAGTACTGTTACTCAGTATCTCAGTATCTTCCAGTAAAGATTAATGATTCAAGATCGAAAGATCCACTTTCTGGCTGGGTAGCAAAAAACAGTCACTTAAGCTGTGTTTTCAATTTGTACAATAGAGATTAAAGTATCCACTTTCTAGTGCTATAATGATTCAAGGATGTAGTTCTTGAAAAATACATAATATCCTACTATACTACCTGGCATGTATTCAAAAAAGTATTGCTATTACTGATATCACCAATGTAAAACAGCTGAAGCAAATTATTTCAAATACCCATAGGTGTCTAGAAGTATGCCACTCCTATACATCTTTGTATTGAATTTTTATTATTCCAATTGTTAAAAACTCATTTGGCCCAGCTATCCCTCTTCTCGGTCTATACCCAAAGGGCTTAAAAAGAGCATACTACGGGGACACAGCCACATCAATGTTTATAGCAGCACAATTCACAATAGCTAAACTGTGGATCCAACCTAGATGCCCTTCAATAGAAGAATGGATTTTTTTAAATGTGGCATATGTACACAATGGAATATTACTCAGCAATAGAATAAACTCATGGCATTTGCAGGTAAATGGATGGAGTTAGAGAAGATAATGCTAGGTGACATAAGCCAATCCCCAAAAAAACAAATGCTGAATTTTTTCTTTGATATAAGGAAGCTGATTCATAGTGGGATAAGGAGAGGGAGCATGGGAAGAATAGATGAACTCTAGATAGGACAGAGGGATGGGAGGGGAAGGGAAGGGGCATGGGGTAATTAATGATGGTAGAATGTGATGATCATTATTATCCAAAGTACATGTATGAGGACATGAATTGGTGTGAGTATACTATGTATACCACCAGAGATATGAAAAATTGAGCTCCATATATATAATAAGTATTATAAGGCATTCTGCTGTCATATAAAAATAAATAAATAAATAAAACTCATTTGGTTCAAAACCGCACATGCATACAAGTCGGATGAGGTAGAATGAAATTATATATTATTTGTAAAACTTTAAAACAAAATATAGTTTATATGTGGCTTATGGCTTTTGAAAGGACAGTCTAAATTTAGGCTGGCTATTAGTGGTCTGAATGAGCATTTGTGGATAGAGAATCTCAATAATTCTACTCCAGAAAAGTTAAATACAGCTAGTACTCTAAGGATTCTCTGTGGGAAACCCTCTCTGCCCCCTCACTTGTGGTTTCTTTATCTCCTAAAACATAACCTGTAGATAGAAATACTGTACTCTGTATTTATTGGAAGTCATTGTTGAAAATAAAGTTAACACACAAGATTATCTTTAAAAAAAAATGAGGGTCTCTAGAGTTTGCACGTGGAAAGTACTATGTGTTGGAAACTCGGTCCCCAGTGTGGTTATATGGGCGGTGGTGGACAGTTTACTCTTAGAGCCTCTTGAGAGGTTCCTGGGGCCACTGCCCTTGGAAGCAGTTAATGTACTTCTGTGGAATTCCAATTAGTTCCTGTGACAGTTTATTATAAAAGAACAACACTGCTGCCTCCCCAGTCTCACTGTTTTCTTGTCTCACCTTGTGGTATTTTGCTCTCACACATGTTCCGGCTGAGATGCCATCTGTCTTTAGGCCTTCATCAGAGGCTCACCTGAGCGACCTGTCCAGTTTTGGCCTTTTGGCCTCCAAATCTAGGAGCTAAACAAAACTTATGCTTTTGTTACATTACCCAGAGTTTGATATTTTGTCATAGCAGTGGAAAACTGACTAACACAAGGACTTTCACTCCAGAATAAAATACAATTTTATAATTTGATATCTTTTGAACTGCTCAATACAAAGCCCAGTTAAGATGTCATTAACAGAGTCCTTCTATTTAATTTCGTCAATTATCTGTCTTCTAGAATAAAGAATATGGATGCAAAGTAATTGTAAATGAAGTGATATTTGCATGACTATTTAACCACTAACTATTCATACTATTGCCCTAGTCTAATGCCAACTAACCAAAACTTAGTTCAATACATTAAATAAAAATATAGTTCAAATCTTCTGTGTATGGCTTGCCAAATGACTGTTATATTACAAATCCATGATAGTACAGTTTATAAAAAAAAAAATGCTGAGATCCACAAAAGTGTAAGACGTTGAAGAGCATTATTCTAAGAATTTCATTGTGATGCTTCCTTCCCCAATTACCAGAAATATCTAGGGAAAACATCATGAGGTTATTTAAGAAAGTTCTCAAAAGTCAATTTAAATTTTTAGTTTGGATATTATAGCTTGCTATGCATTACCAAAGAATCATATTGAGGTTTTTCTGAGTGAGGTAAAGCTTCACTGGCATCATAGTACAATGAAAACAATAACACTCTTTAATCAGTGATAGCCATATATTACATATGTTGAAGGGAAGAAAAAAAATCAAGCTAAACCTGGTATTTATATAAATTAAGTTTGAATACTATAAAGTAAGAAGAAGAACTCCAGTGGAAAAGGAACAGTGTCTTTAATTCTAAAGTCTCCACTTAATCTTCAGTTTCGTCAGATTTAAACTTCTACTTTCTCAACTGCCTTAGGTCTTCTGACTTGCAAATATGTTCTATTACTTTTAAGTTCTATTACTTTTAAGAAGGAATGATCTTTCCAATTTTAAACTGCTGAGTAATCTATTTTATTCCACTGAGAAGAAGTGGAAATTGAAGTCACACATCACTTTCCCCCCTACCCAGAAAGGCTTTCGTAATAGAATACTTTAGGTTTCTTAATTTACTATTGATTTAAAACATCTCCTATGTATTATTCTTCAATAATCCAGTTTAGGTAGTCAAAACTGTTGAATTAAATATAATTTTCATAAAAGTATTTTCACCTTAAACTTTAATTTATGACTAGGATATTTTTATATTTAAAATTTCATGATTAATTCTTGTTCTAACACATGAAGGAATTTTAAAAATTATAAAAAGTATTATTAACAATATTTATCAAAAATAAATAAATAAAAGGAAAACAATGAATGTTACATTTGCTTTTAGTTTGGAATGTCCTCTAGGTAGAATGGGAATCATTGTATCATAATTTTACCCCTGCATCTGTAACTAATTTATTTCATTTGTTGTAATTTTGTGTTATTAAAATCACATCTTGTCATCAGTTCCCATTTGTGACCTCTAATTTTGCTCTTGCAATGGCCACAGGCTGTAGCAAAATCTTAAATCATCATACCACAACTATGGTCTATTGGTCACAAAAGAAATTATTCATGAGACCAGAGATAAGTTAAAGCAAAGTCACTGTCTATCTTACTAAAACAATTTTCAAAGTCAGATGTATAACTATATTCATGATGGACAATACATTATTGACATTGTTATATATGCTTTAGATTCATAGCCTTTAGAACATATTTATAAAGTACAAAAGGCATCATCAGCTTTTATTGTCTCACTTCTAACTATGCATGGTAATAAGAGTAATAAAAGCTATTACTGCTCTGAAGCAAAGCCTGTGATGTATAAAATGAATTAACATTATGCCACACATAAGCTTTCTACCAACCCTTTACAGTAACCTTCAGTTTTCTAGTATGTGACCATTTGTAGTGATTTGTCTTAACCAGTGGGCAAACTGTTGGACTGCTTTGCAGGGGAGGTTAGTTTGATGAAATAAGAATGAAAAGTAAAATAGAGGAGTCATCCCAAAGAAAATAGCTTCCAGACCATAGAAACTATTTTTGTGGGCAAAAGCCTTTGGGATTCTGAAGGTGAAGCACTAGTATGCAGAGAACTTCATTGTGTACCCAAAGCAATACAGTGGCCAAACTGCTTACCTCAAAGGCAAACCTAAACCTGGCATCTTCTAAGCTTTTCTCAAGTTAAACTGAATAACCAGATGGTTTGCCATACCCAGCATCAATTTTTTGTGTTTGGATCCTCTTAGCGTTTACTAGCGTCCAAGATGCTATCTGAATGTTGTTACATCTTTTTAGAATCTAATGAGTCTAAATAAAGTAAAAAATGATCACAAACCAAAATCATAAAGTTTTGAGCTTTAAACTGTGAAATATTCTTAGGTTAGCAACAAGCAAATAATATTGTATTATGCTTTGAAACATAACTTGTGTGCCCATAAGCCAGAATATCTGATATAAAAGGTGATGTATATAATGTTTATAAAGATATGGACCCATATCTGAACACAGAAGCAGCTCTGAACAATATCTTCAACCCAGTAGTCACAGTTGCTCATTTTCAGCAATTGCAATCATCTACTCTGGCCCTAACTAAGCAAGAGGGTCCTATTGTACCTGTTCTAATATTGGTTTACCACATGGAGAAGTCAGGTTCACTAAAAACCTTAACTTGCTCATTTGAGTAAAACACAGGAAAGACCTGATTCCTCATATTCAAGAGTTTCTGAGATTTAAAAAAAAAAAGTGTATGAGACCTTAATTATACATCACAGAATTATTTTTTAGTATGAAGCTTTTATAGGAATTTATTCCAATTTGAAAATAAAGAATAGATCTTGGATACTTTCCAAGAACTAAGACATATTTTTTCACTAATTCTTTTTCTTTAGCATGCACAGAATTTTGTGTTACTAACATTGTATTTTATTCATAGTCCTTGAGCCATAGTCTCACACACAGTTGTAGATGTTGTGATAGGTTTACAATGGCCTACATATCCAGGACCTAATCCCTGGACCTGTGAATGTTACTTGAGATGGCAAAAGATACTCTGTATATGTGATTAAAATGAAGATTTTGAGATAGATTATTCTGTATTATCCAGATGGGCTCTATATGTAATCACAAGTGTCCTTTTATGAGGGACAAAGAGGGAAATCTGACTATAGAAAGGAAAGACAAAAGCAGCCAGAGAGATTTAAAGATGTCATGCTGCTGCTGTTAAGCTGGAGAAAGGGACCATATGTCAAGGAATGCAGATCTAGATGTGGAAATGGCAAGAAAGTGGATTCTTCATAAAGTTTGCCTTTTTCAAATACTGATACTTTTAGGAAAAGTTTTCCCAAAGACTGCCCTGCTTCTAATTGACATGTTCTATAATTATTGATAAAGGCAGCCGAAAAAAAAATTTTTTTTAGGTGGATGGCAGATACCAGTGATTGAACTCAGAGGCACTAGACCACTGAGCCCACCTCCCCAGCATTTTTTTTTTGTATTTTCTTTAGAGACAGGGTCTGAAGCTGGCTTTGAACTTGCAATCCTCCTGCCTCAGTCTCCCAAGCCACTGGGATTACTGGCAGGAATATATATTTTTTAAATTACAGGATCTTTCCAACCATCCCCACACCTTCCACAGATTGTTGGACTAGAAAGAGGGACATGATATAAATGCAGCCAGTGCTCTATGGCCAGTGACCCAAGGCCTGGAACTGAGCAGTAGGAAGAAATGATATGCTTAGCTCAGGAACATAGGCTTGAGAATACACAACAAAACAGGTTTTAGATGCATGATGGTAAGAAAAATTATGTATTGAGATATGCCATGGCCCAAGTTATTTCTAAAGTCTAGATATTATGAGGCATGAAGAGAAGCTAATGAGCAGAGATAAGTTAAACAGATAACTCAGAAAGAACTATACAATGAAAGTGGAAACATGTTGACTAGAAAAAACAAAGAACTGAAGTATTTCTACCATAGCATCAGAAGTTCCAGTACATTTTCTGTCCTTAAAATACGTGAGGATCTCTGATAACAAAACTGGCTCTGGCTCCAGTAACTTGAATACTTCTCAAAGTATTAGAATTTTAAAATGTTTTTATACTAACTGTATTTTTTTTAAGAGAGAGAGAATCTTTTTTTGTAGATGGACACAACACAATGACTTTATTTTTAGGTGGTGCTGAGGATGGAACCTCGGGTCCTACCCATGCTAGGCGAGCGTGCTACCACTGAGCTACAACCCCAGCCCCTAACTGTATTTTAATAGTGCATTACAGTTGGTTTGTTTGACATACACATACCTACCTGCAATATAATTTGATCCATTTGAGTCCACATACTTCCTCTTTCTCTCCCCTCTTCCCTCCCGCTATTTCTCTTCCTCTTCTCTACTGGCTTCTTTATCTACTTATACTTGGGTTTGAACACAAGTGGCACTTTACCACTGAGACACATACCCTGTCTCTTTTGTTTTTTTGAGACAGGGTTCACTAAGTTGCTTAGGGCCTCGATAAGTTGCTGTGGCTGGCCTCAAACTTGCTACCCTCCTGGCTCAGTCTCTGGAGTTGCTGGAATTACAGGCACACACCACCATTCCCAGCTCTATTTTTAAATTGTTGTTTTATAGATATACATACAGGTGGAATTCACTTTGGGATACTCATTTGGATACATAGCATAATTTGGTCAATTTCATTCTGAGTTCCTTTTCCTGACCCTACTAGCTACCTCTCTATTCCCTTACTCTACTCCACTCATCTCCCATCTATTTTCATGGGATTGACCGAATTTTCCCTTATTTTTGCTTTAGCTTCTGCATATGAGAGAAAACATTAGATCCTTGACTTTCTGATTCAGATTCTAGCTAATTTCACTTAGCATGATGTTCTATAGCTCCATTTCATTTACCAGCAAATGCCATAATTTCATCCCTCTTTATGACTATGTAAAACTCCATTGTGTGTATATTTCACATTTCCTTTATTCACTCATCTGTCACTGTGCACCTAAGCTGGTTCCGCACTTGGCTGCTATAAACATTAATATTCTGTATCACTATAAAATGCTGATTTTAGATCTTTTGAATAAATACCAAGGAGTGAAATAGCCAAGTCATATGGTGGCTCTATTTCTAGTCTTTTGAGGAAACTCCATACTACTTTGTAAAGTGGTTGTACTGATTTACAGTTCCACTAAGAATGTAAGAGTGTACTTTCCCCTCCGTATCCTCTCCAGCATTTATTATGATTTGTATTCTTGATGATTGCCATTCTAAATGGAGGAAGATGAAACCTCAATGTAATTTTGAATTTGTATTTCTCTGAATCCTAAGGATGTCAACCATTTAAAAAAATATTTTGGTTGGGCATTTGTACTTGTTTTGGACAATGTCTCTTTAGATCTTTTGTCCATTTATTGATTGGGTTACCTGAGGATATATATGTGCGTGTGTGTGTGTGTGTGTGTGTGTGTGTGTGTGTGTGTGTGTTAAGTTTTTGAGTTCTTTATATAACCTGGATATTAATTCCCTGTCTAAGGAGTAAGTGGCAAAGATTTCCTCAGATTTGGTAGGCTCTCTCTTCATGTTCTTGTTTCCTTTGTAGTGCAGAACCTTTTTCATTTGATGCCATCACCCTTATTAGTTCTTGGTTTTATCTCTTGAGCTTTGGGATCTTAGAATTTTTGATTCTATTTCTATTAGACATACTGTTCTTCTCTTTTTCTTTTTCTCTGTCTTTTTTTTTTTTTTTCGTTATGGGGAATAGAACATAGGGATACTCTACCACTGAGCTATATGAAAACCCTGTATTTTATTTTATTTTGAGACAGGGTCTTGCTAGATTGCCCAGGATGGCCTCAAACTTACAATATTCCTTTCTCAACCTCCCAAGTCACTGGGATTACAGGCATGCCCCATTGTGCCTGGGTTCTTTTTCTTTCTTTTAAGGATATTATAGGGTTTGACTATCTGTTGTATAACTTTGAAGTAATGGTTGAATCAAACTTCCCAAATCATATAGTATCTATGTGAATCACTTGAAACCTGCTTTCTAAAGTCAGAACTATCTGGTTTGATCTCCATTTTGTCACTTAATATCTATGGGGTCTTGACACATAACTAAACCAAAAAAAGCCTCAACTTCTTTAGTTTCAAAGTCACTACTTTGAATCATTGGGTAAAGCATCTAACACAGGATCTGGCAAATACTAACTGTTCAACAGCCATTCTTTCTCTTATCATTAAGATACAAGAAAACTTTTGGTTTGTAGAATTTGGAAATGTAGGGGAGAATGCTGGAGTCAGGAAGCAATTTTCATAATATTTTAATATGTTTTATATTTATTTCTCCATTAATTATAATTGAAAATAACTCTATAAAAACAGACTTATACACTTTTTGGCTAAAGATTGACCTATTCACTCTCCCTTCTCTCACTTCATGCTGCGGTTCAGCACACTGCTGCAGAACTTAGACCAGGCATTTGTCCATTGGTTCAGATCTGCTAATATAATCGTTTCACCGAAGATTGGAACATGGAAAGGAGAGAAGACAGACTATTTCTCTTGCTCACCCTAGCAGCATCTCTTGATCCAGTTACATTTCCTCAATAGCCCCAGCTGCCACCCAATGGACCCACCATGCTTCAGGTTTCCTTCAGGTGACCTTGGGCTCCAGAAACACTATTTTTTCTTGTTGTCTCTCCTTTTGTGTTTGGTCCTTCTTTGTATTGTTAAAATCTAGATAGATTCACGTTGGCCATTTTTTTCTTTTCAGCTCTATCTTCACCTATTGTTTCTATTTTCCTGGTTGTTAGACACTGACAGATACTAAGTACAGAGAAAAAACAAACAAACAAACAACAAAAACAAAACAACAAAAACAAAAACAAAAACAGTGGCCCCTTATCTTCCAAGCACCTGTGTTACTTTATAATATGATTACTTACTCAGTATCTTTCTTCTCTTTTCCATTATTACTTTGTGAGAATGGGATTCTTTGCTATTTTGATGATGGACAGAGTCTCAGTATTTAGAAGAGTGATCAAAATCGTTTAAACGTATGATTGTGATCAATTTTTTGAAATGTTTGCCACTACAATAATGGAGTAACTATTTAGAGGAGTCTTCCAGATAAATAATTTTGAAAATTATGATAAGTGGCACCTTATTAGTATAAATTGCCAACAATAATATCATGTCTCTAAAAGGAAATGTAAAATGATCATAAAAAGCAAAAACTTTATTTCTATTATTAACAACTTAAAGATAAATTTTTAAATTAAAATGATTTACTTAACAAAGAGAAACCAAACCACAGATTAGGGGGAAAATATTTGCAGGCAACATATCTTGTAGAGGATCTCTATCTAAAATACACAAAAGACATTTAAAATTCAATAATAAAACAAACAAACAGCCCAATTAAAAATAAATACAAGATCTGAACAGATACCTCACCAAAGAAGATATACAAGTATAAAATAAGTATATGAAAATATGGTCAACATCATTTGTAATTAAGGAACTGCAAATTAAAATAGCAATGTAATGCCACTTTACACATATGAGAGGGATTTAGTCCATTTAAACCTGACAATATCAGTTACTAATGAGAATGTGCAGTAACAGGAATACTCATTGGTTACCGGAAAAATATAAACTGATAGCCACTTTAGAAAAGAGCATTGTCTTGCAAAGCTCAACAGAAACTTTAGTATCCAGCAACTGGTCTCTTATGTATTACACAATGGATTTTAAAGCTTATTTCCACACAAAAACCTGTGAGTATTTGCAACAGTTTTATTCATAATTGTCAAAAACTGGAGGAGTTAAGATATATGTCAGATAGTAAAATGTATAAACAAACTCTGGTGCATCCATACAATTAGATCTCATTCAGAAATAAATAGAAAGGAGCTATTCAGACATACAGAGAAATGGATGAATATTAAAAGTATATTGTCAGGCAAAATAATCAAATAAATAAAGGTGTAGTATGAAAAGGCTATATACTATATGATTCCAACCATAGAACCTTCTAGAAAAGATTAATCTATGGAGATCTTAAAGATAATAGTGGTTATGGGGTGGGGAAAGCAGGGAGGGTGGTGAGAATGTGGATGTATTCATATGCATTTGTGGTTTTCTCATTAACTTGGTGAAATTCAGTGGAATATGTAAGATACTGAAACTACTAAATGATACTGTTATGATAGAAGCATTATAGGGTCTACAATTGTAGGAGACAGTAATGATAAATACCATTATGTATTTTCGAAGCCCAAAGACCTTCACATCTCAAAGAGTAGACTTTAATGCACACAATTTAAAAAAAAAAAGGACTTAGGATGTGAAATACCCAAAATGGAATGTAGAATATAGAATGTGACAAGAAAATTTAACTGTAATAAAAATATATGAAGCAACCATATGTAGAAAAGGTACCCATCTAAGTAATAGTGAAAATGGAGTCTGTGAGACTAAAAGCAAAGAAATAGTACACAAGCTCTGTGCAATAGTTCAGCAAGTAGTTTACTGGTTAATAATCCTGAAGCAACTATACAAAGAGACTGTAATTAAATAAATAAATGAATGAGCTGGAGACACATGCAAATATGTATATTGCTGAGTCTGGCAGAAATAAAAATATAAAATAGTTGGCTATCTATCAAGAGAAGAATAGAAGTATAGTGAAAATTAATGAAGTAGGGAACATTACATCAAAATAAATCAATCTAAAAATGCATTAAGATAAAAAATTAAGGACAGAATGATATAAAATTTAAGAACATCGAAAAGATCATTTGCATTTCTGGGTATGATCATATTTAATAAAGATGTAAATATGCACAGGAATAATAAATACAAAATTTGGTGTAATGGTTTCCTCTAGAGAGTAAAGGACAAATGAGAATAAATTGAGAAATACTATAAAGGAAGTTTTAGCTATATTTGTAATGTTTTATTTCTTATCCCAGAAGGGAGACACTTGGAACCCATTTAATGTTCTATTCTTAGTGTGCTTAAAACATTTCATTATCATTAAAAAGAAACAGTATACAGAATTAAATATAAGGAGCCATCGTTAAGGCTATTTTTGCATACTACCTTTATTCAAACTAAATTAATTCAAACTTTGATGCCCTCTCAGAGTTAAGATTTGGCATATTTTCCCTTAATTCCACTGAGTTAATTAATCATATTTCTACCTAGATTTGTACCTTCATTAAGCCACTATATACTACTCAGTTTTCTTTGCCATTAAAAGCACAGAGTAATTTTACATATATGAAAAGAATTCTTCATAGTCAGAGTATCTCACCAAAATCTATTTGTAAATCTGGGGATTATTAAAGAGCAAACTCTTCAGTTGCATGTTGATATTACTCCAGCTGAGTCTGTTTAAATATTAAGTTTTCCTCAGGCAGAGAGATTTCTCTATTTTCAGGTTTTTAAACTAAAAATGACATGTTTTTGAAAATGAATTCAGGGTGCTGATGAGTATTGAGTCAAGTTGTTCAGTTAAAAAAAATAGTACATCCAGTCAGCATTGCAATGGCCTGTAACCAGGATTTAATGTGCAGATCTTTGCTTTGCTTTTAAAAGCTTACAGGCACATGTGATCCATTTAAATCAAAGCTTAATTTTCAAGGTATCCTCCATTTATTTGAAATTGTAAATCAAATTGATGACAAACATTATCAATGACCTTATGTTATATGTGTGTCTTGGTTAACTGGTGTCCACTTGGAAAAGACAGATGACAAGACAGAGAAATTACTTGACATAATAAAGACGGATAGCTTCTGCCTTTGTAGAGTGGAGCACAGTTGCCATCAATTTAAATGCCAGCAGTTCATTTCAGGCAGAACCAGACAAAATAAGAAAAGAAGTACAAGGAAAGGATCTGTACTTTCAGAAAGACCTGAATACAATAACTTGAAATGTCAGTGAGAGGAATTTTTATGTTAAATACATATAAGTGAAGAAAAAAGAGAAGACATGAGTTATACTTTCTTCTCATTTAAATGATAGATATTGCTACTGCATGGTTTTTTAACTTTTACACTTTTATATTTTGGCATATAGAAATGTTCCTTACATGTAAAATATGAGAAAAAAATAACAAAATGATTTCCCATAATATCCCATCCAGCATCACAAATAGAACATTACTCATATCATTGCAATTATCTGTATATTCCTCTTTAATTTTATCTATTGCCTGCCTCAAAATCTACAATCAGTATGATTTTAGCCTCAATTTTTCCTTTATTTAAATAGTATTATATTTATAGTTTTGTACTTATCTCTACATCCGATCTCTGTTTTTTGCTTATTCTCAATTCATTGTAAGTATTTTGTTATTTAATTACATATTCTCAATGGACTGTTTGAAATTTATATACTCTATTCTTTATTATTTTAATGTTTACCTATCACAATTTCCCATGGAATGTTAATAAAGCATAAAGAATATTTTACATCTTAAAAGTGCTAGTGCTATTAGAAAATTTTCATCCCAACATCCAGATGTAAAATATACCCATGTTTTTCCTGTATTTTAAAGTCATCCTTTTTTTTTTTTTTTTTTTTTTTGGCTGGTATGGCTCGGTAGTTGCAAACTTGCCCTCCCCAAATAATTTTATTTTTTTTATTTGTTCTAATTAGTTATACATGACAGTAGAGTACATTTTGACACATCATACATAAATGGAGTATAACTTCTCATTCTTCTGGTTTTACATGATGTACAATTAAACCAGTCATGTAGTCATATATGCCATAGGGTAATAATGTCTAATTCATTCTGCTATCCTTCCTACAGGCATATTCTCTCCCTCCCTTCACTACTCTCTGTCTAATCCAAAGTACCTCTATTCTTCTCTAGCCCATCTCCCCTAGTGTGAATTAGCATCTACCAATCAGAGAAAACATTTGGCCTTTGGTTCTTTGGGATCTGCGTATTTCACTTAGCATGATATCCTCCAGCTCCATCCACCTACCAGCAAGAGCCATAATTCCATTCTCTAAGGCTGTGTATTCTACTGTGCATATACATCACATTTCTTTATCCATTCATCTAGGTTGTTTCCATAGCTCAGCTACTGTGAATTGAGCTGTTATAAATATTGACATGGCTGCATTAATATAATATGCAGAATGTAAGTCCTTTGGGTATATGCCAAGGAGTGGGATAACTGGATCAAATGGTGGTTCCATTCCAAGTTTTTGAGGAATCCCCATACTGCTTTCCATGTTGGTCGCATCTCATCTGATCTCAGAAGCTAAGCAGGGTCGGGCCTGGTTAGTACTTGGATGGGAGGTCATCCTTTTTTGTAGCCTCATAAAGTCATTCTTTAAAAATTATTCTATATAGACCATTCTTCCATATATTTAACTTAAATGCTTATTTTGTTATTCAGCTTTTCATTGTTGTGACCAAAATACCTCACTTGAAAAACTTAGGAGGAGGAAATATTTATTTTGGTCTCATGGTTTCAGAAATTAAATCCATGGTATGCCAACTCCATTCCCCTGGGCCTCAGGTGAGGCAGAATATCATGGCAGAAGTATGTGGTGTAGAAAGGCAGCTCAGCTCATGGCTTCTGGAAGCAGAGAGCAAAAGAGAGAGGAAGGGGCTAGGGACAGACACAGTTCAAGGCCATATGCCTAGTGACCTACTTACTCTGGTATGCCCAAAATGCCTACAGTTACCACCAATAGTTCATTCAAATTATTAATCAAATGAATTGGTTTACTGATAAGGCTACAGCTATGTAAAAGCCCCACCTCTGAACCTCACTAGGGATCATGAATTTTTTAGAAACTATTTCTAGATTCAAAACATAACAGTTATTTCTTTGCATTCCATTCCTTTCTGTATTTCCTGATTCCTTAAATATATTTCTTTTTTTAAATTATTCTTATATTGAAGATTGACCCCAGAAGTGCCACAGTCTAGCTGGGCACAAAATCACGAGCCACCACACACCTTGTAGATGCAAACAGCAACTCTTTATTCTCGAACTCACACCGGCACTTTACGCACACGTTCTGGGCAATCCACGTTCTGGGCAAAATCCACACACTCCACCAGGCTCTGAATCCCAAATACTCTCTGAATCCCATCAGAACTCAAGGAGAACTCAAGGAGCAGGCGTGCCTGAGGCAGCAGGATACGCCCTATTCCCAGAAGGGTACACCTTAAACCTGGAACCGCCCTAAACCAAGGAGCACTGTAAACCCTGATCCGCCCTAAACCCGGATCTGCCCTGGTCCTTGAGTAAGGTCACCTTACATTCAATCTCACTGCAAATGACCTGGGTCCAATATGGAGAGTCCTTCCTCTAAGCAACATTGGGTAGGCTGACAAAGAAATTGCCATGCGTCATTCCTACTTGGCAATGGCTCTCAGCACAGAAGCGCGTTACCACTGAGCTACTTCCCTGTCTTTTTATTAGTTTTTATTTTGAGGCAAGGGCTCACTTGCTGAGGTTGGTCTCAAACTTGTGATCCCTCTGCCTCAGCCTCACTAGTGGCTGGCAGACGAATTTACCACCATACCTGGCCCTGAAATAAATTTCTTAAAAATTTATTAAATGAAGATCTACTAGTAGTAAATTCTGGCAGATTTTAGTACTGTCTATAGAAACCCTCATGTAATGTTCCCTACAATATAGTTTATGATTGTAGGAACACAATGATAGGTTCACAGGACTTTTTCTCACACAATACGTAGAAGATATGATTATAAGGTGCTCTGGTTTCCTTTGCAATTCTAAGAAGTCTACCATCTGACTAATTGTTATTTTTTTTAAAGTTATTTGCTTTTTTTTTCCTGTTAGTACTTCCGTTTGTCTTTGATAAACTGTAGTTTCATATGGATGTGTTTAGGTATACATTTCTGAGTGTCTGTTATGCTTAGGATATGTTATGCTATTAAAGTTCACAGAACAGAAAAATCATCTCCTCCCCATCAATATTCTTTACTGCCCATTCTTAATATGAAATATATTATGTTTTACCTATGTTTTTGTATCCCTTGATTAAACTGTAAAATTTATAAAGGAAGGAAACAATTTTTGTTTTTTGTTTTTTCCTACTGGTGAATTTATATTTTCTTTTAGGTAAATGGTGCCCAGAGTTTATGTAAAATTTAAAAGTTTTGCATGTGTATATGTGCAGGGGAAATTGAAAGTATTTTAGGAGGAAAGAGTATAATCAGATAGCAATATAAATAAATTATTTTATTTCTATTAATGAAAGATTAGGTAAGATTATTAAACAATCACACATTTAAGAATAAATTAAATGTATTAAGAATAAATTCAGGACAGAGGATAATAATATTACAAAAGTTTACCAAATCCTGAGAGACATAGACTAATATACATTCTGCAAAAAGTAGGAAAACAATCCCATATCAAACCTTAGAAGAGAAAACAAGAGATTAAACACTAAATGAAAGGGTAAATATGTTGGAAAATGCTAACCGCAAAAAGTTTGATTTGGGTATTTAAAAGAGCAAATCAATATACCCAACAATCATGGCATATAAATTATAATTGAAATTATCCATGATTTGGACAGATATCAAAATTATAAGTTATTGTTAGATTTGATAAATGAAGAACATGCAGCAATCACTATGGCAACTAATAAGTGAAAAAAGAGTGTAAGCCTCCAAATTTATTGAGCAGAATACAACAATTTATAGAATACTAGAATAAAAATAAGGTAGAAAAATAAACAAGAATTAAAAGAAGTTAAGCCAAATAGTCTTAGGTAATGAGGAAGTCATACATTAAATATACATTGTTTATTAAATGTTATAATTTAAAGAAAAAAAGCTATTCAAGTGATAAGCAACAATAAAACTGAAATTAATGCTATTATAAATGATAAAATATCTAATATTAATAAAGTAAAAGGATGGAAAAATCATAACATACAAATATAACTTTAAAGATAGCTTATGATACAATAACTATAGGGAAAAATCAATTATAAATGATAATGTATATCATCACATGCATGCGCCCAGTAACCAGTGAGGCTGACGAAGAGGAAGCACAACTTTGAGACCAACATCAGTAACTTAGTGAGCGGTTGTCTAAAGAAAAAAAAAAATTATACAAAGAAGAAGTAGCTCAGAGGAAAAGAACTTTTGTTTCCATCTCCAATACAAAAATGATCAAAAAAAAGAAATATATCTCAGGGATCAGTAGATATGGAAAGGAATGGAATGCAAAGAAATAACTGTCATGTTTTGAATATAGAAATGGCTTCAAAAAATTCATAATTCTGAGTGATGTTCAGAGGTGGGACTTTTACACAGTGACTTTTAAGATAGAAGTTAATAGGAAAATAAGGGAAGTCTAAAATATTAACAAAGATATAAAGTAAAATACGTAAGTTTAAACACATGATGGGGATTTCAGTACTGCATTTAGGAACTTATAGATCAAGTAAACAAAAGTTAGTGAAAATAGACAATGATAGAAAAGATTCTATAACCAGTAACATCATGGACACTTGAGGTTCAACAAAGTGGCACTGACAGGCAATAGAGAAAGAGCAGATATTTTAATAACAGGTGCTAGGGTTGATTGGATATCCATTAGGGAAAAAATAAGATTGAATCCCATCCTGTGCCATACATACACAAAAATAGCATCTGGATGGGTTTTCAATAAAAATGGTAGGATACAGTACAGGAGACATACTAACATTAAACAAAATATACAATGCCTTCATCACTATGGGAAAATTGTAAATTAAATGACAGGAAAATTAAGAATTTCTCTTTATTGAGATACTATTAAAGACCAAAAGACAACCTAGACTAGGTCAATAAATTTGTGAAACAGAAATGAGAAAAGGAATCAGATGAAAAAATATCTGTAAATGAATGAGAAAAAGAAACAAAACTGAGCAAGAGATCTTAACAAACAATTCAGAAAGAGCATACCCAAATGGCCAATAAACATAAGAAAGAATGTGCTGACTAATTTGTAATGAGGGAAATATATATATAAAAGCTAAAATGAAATATCACAATATAACTACACAAATGACTAAAATTGAAAATACTATGTAGAAATTAGATCAAAGGAGGAAAAAATGGGAACTTGCATGACCTGCATGGGGGGAGGTAAATTTTCAGTTTGGGGAACTATTTGGAAGAATCTTCTATGATTTATTATGTACCCACATTACAGTCTAACAGTCCAACTCTCAAATACACATCAAATAGCACTGTATGTTCTGGGTACCAAGAGACATTGGCAAGAATGTTCATAGTTGCATTTTTTAAGGAAATAAATGGAAAACAATTCAATGTTTGTATTAGAGAGATAATTGCTATATATTTTGTGTTACATTAATACTTCAATATTATAATACGTGTATTTTAACCTATATGTTAAAGTAGATAATTCTCACATCACAACATTGAATAAAGAACAATAAGGAAGAATATAAGTTTAATGCAAATTTTCTAAAGTTAAAAAGATATTTATACTATGTCTTTTGTGATTTATACTTAATTAAACTCTTATAAAAAGCAAAGAAGAGGGTTTTTGTTTGTTTGAATAAATAAATGTTGGTAAGGATGTGGGGAAAAGAGTACACATATGCTTTGTGCTGGGACTGCAAATTGGTGCAACCACTCTGGAAAGCAATATGGAGATTTTTCAGAATATTTGAAATAAAACCACCATTTGACCAAGTTATCCCACTCCCTGGTGTGGGAGGTCATCCTCCCACATAATTTGAGTTACCTCCCTGGCTAGGTGAGAGGCGCTTAGACACAGCTGTGTCAGAGCTTTTCCCACCCTTCTCCAGGTCCAAGGGCTTGTCTGTGCAGAGGTGTGTCTGGCCACTGCCCTGAAGACCCAATCGCTGCCCCTGACTTTGGGATGCTGCCCTGCTTAATCTTCATTGGATGGAATTTTCCCCAGAAATTTTTGTTCCCCAATACAAGTCCACTCCCTAGTGTGTTCTCTCTCTCTCTCTCTCTCTCTCTCTCTCTCTCTCTCTCTCTCTCTCTCTCTCTCTCTCTCTCTCTTTCTCTTCTTGAGTAAACCTTGCTACCGCATTAGGTGGCTTGAGGCTAGAGCTAGGAGAAGCTGTCCTGGAGCTGGTTTTAAAGGTAATTAGAGTCTTGTGTCTTTAATTTAAAACTCTCTAGCGTTTTCTCACAGTTCGAACTTTCCTTCATGAAGCCAGCGTGGGTCGAAGGCTAGACCCTGGCATATACCAAAGGACCTAAAAGCAGCATACTATACAGCATACTGCATACTACTCAACACTTAGCAAAGTTCCTGTTACATATTCATCCTCAATTTCAAAATTACTTTCTAAAAGAAGTGATGATTGTCAAAATGTGACAAATTTTTTTATTTCAAATTTTTTTACTCAACATATTGATATTAATGTCTCCACATTGTTATAACCAGTCTTTTAGCAGAGACTCTTGAACTATCTTCCTGTTATAACACTTTCCTCATTCCAGTTCCACTACATTATGGCACAAATACTGAAAAGATGAAATAACCCTCTGTAATTTTCAAGCTTTGTCTCTTCTGACCTCTGACTTTAGCAAACACCAAAACAAAACAACCACAATATTTTATCTCTAATAAATAGAAAGACACTCAATCCCCTTAGCTAATAAACATATTGGGTCACAAATTATTTGCTATTAAATTCATATTGCTTTCTCAGTCATAACGTCAGTTTCTTGAGGATAAGAACTTGTAAATTTCCAACATTTCCAGAACTATATAAGTCACAGTATAATAGGTACTTTAAAATACTCTTTGTTGAATATTTCATGTAAGTTAGGCTTATTTCAGACACTAATATTCTCTTATATTTAAATACTGTTAGAATTAGGGAATGACAACCTTTAAATCATTGTGATATACACAAGTGGGTGCCCTTGATGGCTTTGCAAGCTCAACATCTAATTTTTAGATTTTTACAGAATATCTAAGATCATATCCAACTATTATTATGTGCACAAACAAAATAACTGGATCTGGGAGGCATAGTAAGAATTTAGAATGATGATATAGTCAGGTCTGAGGAGGATTTTCTTAAAACTAGGACTAGAAACATCACATGAAAAGTTCACACTGATTGAATTTCACTGATAGAATTAAGATTTTTTTTCTTTTTTACATAATACAATTTCTAATTCAAGATTTAGTAATATTCGTCCCAATTTTTTATCCTTCAGGTTCAATGTGATCTATTAAAATTTTTATTTAGCTTAATAGAGAAAGAAGGATGTGAATTCACTAGCCATGTCTATAGCAGAAATGTTCATCCTTTGGTCTCATAATCCTCAGTCAAGGCAAGGATCGGTGTGAGAAGGTGGGGGAAGTCAACCACAGGCCTGCTCATTTGATATGGCTGAAGCTTTTTTTTTTTTTTTTGCCTGTCTTCATGGTCTCAATTTGTACCTCTTCTTGAGATTGAGTAAGCCATAAAATATCTTTCAATAAACATGTATATACTACCAGCTACATGTTAGGCAGCTAATCTCTGTAGATAAAAGTTGAAGTGTCTATGGGTCTTGACAACCCAAAAGGATTGCCACATTTAAAGTCCAACCAAGAACAATTATTTGTGTTCAAGTCCTACATGACCAGTTCCCCCAATTGATTTCTCTAGTATTCAACCAAATATAGTCATGCACTTTCAACAATATTTGCATTAATGACAGACTGTATACATGATGGTGTATAACATACAGCCTGGGTAGGCTGTGTTGACTAAGTTTGTGTAAGTATATGCTATTACGTTTGCACAAGAACAAAATTATCTAAAAAAATATTTCTCCAAATATGTCCTCATTGTTAAGCTGCACATGACTGCAATTCAATTGTCTCTTGAAACTTTATATGTCTAATTCTGAATTAACCAATTTGTTTCTTCAAGTTTTTCATTACATTTACCTCTGCCCAAAGTACATTACAAATCTTCTTCAACTTTCTTCTTGAATGGAAAAAATGACATAAAAACATCTAATTGATTTTATCTCCTTTCCATCTTGAATCTATCTACATCTCTTAACTGACATTCTCCAGTCCATGTTGCTTAGCTGTTCTTGCCTAGACTATGGCAAGTGTCACTCTTAGATGTCCACATTCATACCCACTCCTGCTCCATCCTATCTATTCTCCTTACAATAACAAAGGTATCTTTTTGAAATCCAAGTCAGGTATACATCCTGCTTAAATTTTTCAATCAACTCTTATAATATTTAGAATAAAGGACACAATGACACAGTATTTATATGACCTCTAAAATCCCATATCATTTTTAGCTCCCTTTTTATCTACTTCACCTGAAACCTGAGAAAATTTTTGAAAGTAAAGGATACATTTATGAATTTGAGTATAATGATATATTTATGGGTATACACCAACTTTCCAAACATATCAAGTTGTACCTTTAAACATTTTCAAAATTTTGAGTATGTTAATCATATCTCAATAAAGTGGTATTGGTGCATTAACATACTTGTACACAAAAAATATAAAACATTTTATTATTAACTTTTGTATTCATGGCATACTGATATGATAACATTTCTGATATATTGGCTTAAGTTATTTTGTTAAAACCAATATTATCTGTTTCAGTTTCTTAATGTTACTACTAAAAAGTAAAGATTTCATATGTAGCTTGAAATATATTTCTATTTTTGGTGAATGAACAGTTCAATGAAATATTAAGTGGAGAAGAAACTAATGTAAAAATAAGCATATAGAACATTGTTATAAGTGGAGGAATATTGGCATGAAGATATATGCAGGTACTAATCCATAAGAACAAAGTAGAATGGGATTGTTTGGGAACTGGGCTCTTATTTCTAGAGGTTCAGCACCCTGGACAAATGTAGATATATTTCCTGGTACATTTCTGATGGGATGAACAAAAACCATGAGAATGTAACATGACCAAACACCATGGTGTATGCCCTTTTAATGAGGGAACTGCATACGCTTGTCCTGTGCCTGCAAAACTCCTTGGCAATTCAATATAACCTACAGTAGAATCCCTTACATTCCAGTTTATTATATGTTTTTATTTTGTTTTTGTTTTTTTACTTGAATAACGTAGAATAAAGTAAATTAAATTTCCAGGTCCCCAATTTTACAGTCTCCTTGACAACATTTCATTTGTGGATAATGTTCTAAATTGCTCTTGGATGTTGGCGTGGGTCATGTTACCTACTTTAACAAACAGAATATAGATAAAATTGACATTATGCCAATTCTGAGTATTGGATATAAAATACTTTGGATGATTTCATTGCCTGCTTTGCAAAATTTGCCTTTACCAGGAGAACCATAAGCCTGGATAGCTTGTCAGACTAATTAGAATCTTTTCTTTCAACTTGAAGATCTCCCTTTGCCATTTCTTTTGGACAGATCTTTTGATGCTTGTATTTTTGAAAAACAACATTGTCAGGTATCCTACTCTTGATTAACAGATTTTTCCTTCAGGAATTTGAATACATCATCCCACTCACTCTTGACCTATAAGGTTTCTGCTGTGAAATCGGAGCCAGTTGTATTGAAACTAGCTAGTGTTTGATTCACTCTTTTCTTGATGTTTTCAAGGTATTTTCTTTTATTTAAAAAACATTAGCTTAATTTTACTTTATTTTTGAATAACATAATATTCATACTTATTTATGAGATATCATATAATATTTAGGTTTATTTGAAGATGTCTTGATATGATCTTGTTTGGGCTGAATTTTAATGGAGAATTTTGACTTGCCTGTATATGAATACTTTTATCTTTCCACAATTTGGAAAATTTCTTCATTTTTAAAAGAAATATTTCTAGGGTTGTGGCTCAGTTATAGAGTTCTCACCTAGCAAGTGCAAGGCCCTGGGTTTGATACTCAGCACCACGTAAAACAAAACAAAACAAAACAAAAATATAAAAAATAAAAAAGATTTCTATAACTTTGTATTTTTTCTTTTACTTCTAAAATCAGTATTTTTGCTCTTTTGATGTTGCTCATAAATTAAACCTTTCTTTATTCATTTTCATTCTTTTTTTCTCTGACTGAATGTTTTCAAATAACCTAAGTTTATATATTCTTTCTTCTACTGGATCATTTTTTTTGCCATTGACAATCTCTATTGCATTTTTTATCTCACTCATTATATTTCTTAATGCCTCTGCTCATGTCTGTACATTTGGTGCAGCAGTCACCTCTTCCAGACTTAAAGGCTAGCTTTGGCATGAAAAGCCTCTCTTTTATTGGCAAGTGTGACAGCACTTTCTGGGTGGGTTTAAAAAGTTTTTGACACCAGTGAAAGTTCAGTTAAGTAGTCTAATTAAAGTTCTATCAGGTGAGGTCAGTGTTGACAAAGACTGTGGAAGTTCTTAGCATCTTGCACTGTGGATGTCTGCAATTACAGTGATGGTTGTCAAGATCTCTACTTGTCATGGCAACTAAGGTCCTAACAGTATTTTTTTCTCCCAATGGAGAATTCATAGGTGAGGACATCCATCTTCTCCCAGGTTCCCGTTTGGGGACAACTCTGCAGCAGTGGCATCAATATTTGTTCAATAGCACCCCAAAAATTTAGTAGAGCCCAGGTGCACTCATTGAGCTGAGCCCTGAATCACACAGGCACCAATGGGACAACAATTGCTCTATGATCTATGGGAAAACAATGGCATTCTGTTTATGTCTGTACATTTGGTGCAGCAGTCACCTCTTCCAGACTTGAAAGGCTAGCTTTGGCATGAAAAGACTTTCTCTTATTAGAGAGTATGAGCATTTGCTGGTTGGGTCACAAGGTGCCTGGGGCACCTGTTTCTCTGCATTGGCAACAATATGAAAGGCTCTGGTGCTTCTGAAGCATCCAGGGAGCCAAGAATAGGAGCATGAGTATGCAAAGAGTTGCAATGACTCTGAAGTTGGGTTTTAAAACTATCTCTAGCATCCTATAGCAGGTGGGCTGATATCGAGAGTGCAGGTATGCTCTGAGACATCTTGGCTTTGGGCCCTATAGTGCAACTAGCTTGAAATTGCAATGCTCCACTATCTGAAATGTGAGTGAGTGCAGTGAAGTCACAGAGTCCAGTTATGGAATTTGGGACCTCATGGAGTTGGAATATGAACGGGGTTGGGAGAAATAGAAGTCCTATTATTGAAGTGGCTCAACAATGGCTACTTCTTATAGAGTGAAAAATTGTGCAGCTGAATCTCTCTCTCTGAGATTTTCTGGTTGGAACAGATGTTGATTACCTCAGTTGAAAGATGCACCAACATTCTCTGCAGAGTAAGCTATTGGACCATAGTGATTCCCGCCACATGGCAAATAACCAGACCTCTGCTCTTCCTAGCCCTCACCTAACACCTCAGTTATATTGATTTCACAGCAACCCTTTCTGTTCACTGCTATCCCAGTTTATTTTCCCATACTGAAATGCTACAAATACTTTAATGGGGGTTTTCAGCCCTCTTCAAGCTATTTTAGTCTGTGGATGGCTGTCTTTAAACACTTACTTATTTCTCAAAATCATGCAGGGTGGTAAGAATTGAGGGATGGTACTGTAATTTTTATTTGGGTTAGAGAGATAATTGATGGTATGAAAGTTTGTGAGGCAAGCCAGATTTTGAACTCTAACTCATGTTTACAATTATAAAAGCTTATCTATTTCAGATGTTGAATTTCAATTATATATTTGAGGTTTTTAAATTAAAATATTGATATAGGAAGCAAAAATTGTGTCTGTGACTTTCTATTTCAACGTATTCTTTTGTCAACTATCATAGCCTTAGTATCTAACACTGACAAAAGGAGAGCTGGCATCTATGCCTAACCATACCATACATCAATATAATGAGTCCATTAGTACAAAATACCTAGCTATCATTACTTCAATTTGTGTATGCAATATATTGTAAAGTTGTCATAGAATATTCTTTATTCCATGCTTTAATGTCATGATATTTAGAAATGGCCATTTTCTGGAAGCAATGTTGCTATATAGTGCCCCATTAAACTATGAGCCACACTTAAGATAATTTCAATTTAAAAATAAAAATTTAGACACTAGGGCTTGTTCAAATTTTTTTCTGTTCTTTTACAATCTTTGGCTGAAGAATGTAAAATATTTCTGTTTGATAGTATATTCTATCCCCAAACTAAACATCTTTATTAGCATAATTGAAAACTGAAATGCATTCCTCAAAATTAATATAAATTAACTGCTGAGCAATTTAGTCCATTATTTTTGATAGATATGTCACTAAATTGTGAAAATAGAATGCCTCTAAGTACAGAGATCATGACTCTGGGAATTTAATGTACACTGTAAGGTCCAAATCAGCTATAGGAGAAACAAGTCATGTAAGTCCTACAAGTGACACAAAACTTGGAGGAAAATTTATATTTTTGTAAAAACCCATTTTGCAAGATGATGACTTGTTTTATATTTACCATTGTTATATTCATAATAATATAAAGAAAAATCCAATCCACCCACAGCATGGATAGCAACCCACTATCTTTAGGCATAATCCTCTCATTTTGTTAAGTTCTAGCTCCCTAAAGGTCTTCTGTTTTTTTTTTTTTTTTTTCAGTTTGCGGATACCAGACACATTACAGAAGTGACACATTTCACTCATCACAAAGGAATTGAGTTAAGCTTCAGGTGCAGCTAATTCAACTCAGGCATTACTAAGCAGTTCTGACAAAATGATTGTGGAAATATCAGACTCTCTCTAATGGCCAAGAAAAAAGAAATCAGGCAGTGTTCAGAAATCAGGCAGTGTTCAGAAACAATGACTTATGGAATACTTAACTTTGTGAGGAGATGTGACCGTGAGGAATTTCTTTTCTGTGAAAGCAAACAAACCAAGTGTGAAGCTTATTAATGTATATATGGATGACAAAGATGAATAAAAAGTTTGGGTTCTTTCCTCACCAATTCAATGCTGTGTCTGGAAGAGAACTTTTACCCTCAGAGGGGTGGAAAATGTTGTTAAGGAGCCAACCATGGGGCTCTTTCTACTTCACCCTGAGGACATATCAGCTGTATCATTTCACCTCCATGTCTTGTTCATACTTCCCCTTTCCCCTGATGTTTCCCTGACATTATCAGCTTCTGCCTCTATTAAAATTACTGCTGCTAAAACCCTTTAGATTGTGGAATGACCTATGGACATCTGGCACATCCTGAATGAGTCAGAAGTAATACCATAAATACCAGTGACATAAATAAAAGGACACATACATGCACACACATGTGCATGCACAATATACACACATGTACACATACAGACAGACACATTTTTTACATAGGAATTTGGTTTTAATTATGGCAAGTTACCTAAATTTCTGGGATTATTTTGTTCTAGATTTAACAAAAGTGTCCCAAATTTCTATCCCCTTAGTGAAGGGAAGCACCCCTACTCAGACCTACATCAATATTACCAGGAAATGTATGAGTAACTTTACAGTTTATTAACGATTCAATTACTCATTTCTTGCTTAAACTGAATTATTGATCTTTCTCACACCTTGCCTCAAGTAGACCTATGTGCTTCTCCACCCTATGGCAAAAACAAAGCCCCTTTCTTTCATTTCACCATAGATATTTCTTGAAATAAAGTAATATAAAAACAGAATGTGCACTTAAACTAATTTTAAATCACTTCTATGAAATAAAATGGGAAGTCTTCTCTTACCGGCAAATTCATTCTCCAAAGGATATGCATGTTTAAGTGTGTGTGTGAATGTGTGTGTGTGTGTGTATGTGTGTCTGACAGGTGGGGGCAAGAGAGAGACTGAATGGACTGCATATTATAGGAACAATCAATAACTATCTTTTACACACTTACTCTTTTCTAATCTATTCTTTCCCCAGTCCCTAAGTAAAATATATTAGTTTCATAGCTGTATGGTCACTTTCAAATACAATAATATTTATTTTTAAGGTCTTCAAAACCCCAGGCTAATCTAAAACCAATCTTTGTATCTTAATTAACAAATTCTCCACTTTTCCTTAGCTAAAGACTGACACAGACTAGAGATCCTGCTGTGGGGAAAGGTGTTTGATTTGTTTTCTTTCTTTTCTTCTTTACTTTGCTGTTTTGCTTCTTTTATGTGTATTTGTATTTTCTTATTTTCTGCCTAGCTTTTGTTTCTACCTAATGCAGGATCATATTAGGAATGAAGAAGGAGCAATAGAACACATGTATGACTTAACCCTGAAACAATTGTCTGAAGTCAGTAGCAATATTGATTTCTGTTGTGCTCTAAAAATCCACATTTTTTGGGCTTAAAAGAAATTTATTATGTCATAGTTCTGGAAGTCAAAAATTCAAAATTAATTTTGTGGGTTTAAAATCACACTGACAGGACTGCATTCCTTCCAGGGGCTTCAGAGAAGAATTAATTTCTTTGCTGTCTCCAGCTACTAATGGCGGCCCATGCCTGTGGTCTTGTGGCCCTGACATACATCTTTTAAGTATGTGACCTACCACTGTCTTCCATAGTCATACTTACTTTTCTCACTCTGATACTCACTTCTCTCTGATGAAGACCATTGTGATTACTCCAAGTCAGTCTCCCCATTCAAGAGTATTAACTGAACCATATCTACAAAGTACCTCCATTATTTAAAGTCTGGGAATTGGGACATAGACATATTTCAAGGAGAGGGCATTAATGTACCTATCAGAGAGACTTGCTGGGAATATTTTCTAAGTTCTTCAGTCCAGCCTAAGAATTGATCCTTTCTAAGTTCTTCAGTCCAGCCTAAGAATTGATCCTTCACAGAATCTGTACTACACTGGTCACATTCTCCTAAGAATTCTGGACTATTATACTGTCAAGGCAGCAGAAGATTCCAGGGAGCCTCCCTCTATTCAGGCTAATTCATGTGGAGGCAAAGCACTTGCTTTCACCTTGGAGAAGGAAGGGAGGTGGTTGTAGCACACGTCTTTTTGGGCCCAAACCCTATTTATAGACATTTTCCTCCTGTAAGTTTTATTGGTTTGTTCAACTGTGTGTATGCCAGAGGCTAGAAGCCATGGTATTCTTTCACTTGGTAACCCAAGTGCTTTATCCCCTTAATTTAAAATGTTTGTGGCCTTAGCAGTCATGATTTTAGGCATGGGTGCTAAACCAAAATCCGAAGATAAGGGGAAACTACACATAAAATTTCTTGCTATAGACACATGTAAGTTTAATTAATAATTATTTATCCAAATAATATATGAGCCTACTTTTCTTATAGAATTTGGGACTGATGTCTCTCCGAAAGGGGCAGCCCTAATATTAAGGGGAAAGATATCCTTATTGGTTATTCCTGCAGAAATGTGAAATTTTGTTTACTATGGCTTTCATCTAATATACAACATATCAATCACATTATGTGACCTACCTCATCACTTTAAATTGTAATGCATCGCTGCAGATGAATATGGCAGAACTTATTTAACCTGTTCACTGAAAGTCATTTCATTAGAAGACATTTTGTCAAATGATTGCTTTATCAAATACACAATTGGTGTTGTTTTCTTTTTAAAATTAAAATATGTGAACACAAATGACAGAATTTCCTTGTTTTTTAAAGCATGTCTATGCCATTGTGTATAGATAAGGCATTTTCTTTATCTGTTCATCCATGTTAGACAGTTAGGATGATTCATTATTGTGCCCATTGTAAATGATGCCTCATTGAACGTGATAGTGAACATGTCTCTTTGACACATGGATTTCAAATCCTTTGGAAATGTACCCAGAAGTGAGATTGCTTGATCATATTTAATTCTGTGTATAACTATAATCTGTCAATACACAATTAAATTCAATTTAAATTAACTACATAAACAACAACTGTAAAAGGTAACGTAGTTTTATTTGTTCTTTTGTAGAATTTGAGATGTCTTGTTTAGAAATTAAAATTATCCCATTTTCCAAAAGCTGGGGGTCATATTCTTTTAAAATGCCTTTTTCTGCTCCTCATGTGTACCTCTGATATTATCATTCTGGCTAACTCTTCTTCATTGAATTCTGGAGTCATGTTCTTTCTCTGGGTTCTAATTACTTCAACTGCAGCTGCAAGTTGCTGAAGCAGAATTGGATATTCCTCAAAATACTATCAAGAAAAAAATTTTTAAAGTGTTGATTCATCTAAAACAAAATTATAGCTTGAAAATTACATGCAATAGAAATCATTAGAAACCTTTAAAAGTATTGTTAAAAATTTAAGTTTGGCAAATTTGGTTATTCTATGGATTGATTTTGGCAAATTGGCCATTTGTTGAACTTTTCATAATTGACTTGTATGAATTAACTTCAGCAATTGTTTACTTTCTCCATTAATGGAAATCTCATTTTATTTTTTATCTCTCCTTGAGCCCTTACATATAAAATGTGAATATATGCAACTACATTCTTCTCCAAAGTGACCTTTGTGTGCCCTAAAGTAGGGTAGAAGCTATTATCTTCACAAAACTTTGCATGTACTAGTTATTATAAAAATTAGCATCTTTTTATAGCTTACCTTTCCCTATTTATTAGAGTGATTGGTAATATTTGTCCTACCTTTCATTTAGGCATTAGAATTTTCTTTCCTGTGAATTTTCTTTTAATGTTCTTTGCCTGATATCATTTTGAGTACTACATTGTTCTCAAAATATCAACTTGTAGGAAATTTTGTATATTCAGGTTTCTGTTTCACTATTTGTTTAAAGTATTACAAGTGTAATTTCTGGGTTAGTATCTTTTTTGATTTTTTGATGTTTTTCTTATTGTGATTTTTGTGTTTGGGATTAAATTTGCTGATGATTTCACTTACTATATAGAACTGTGACTGTCAACTAAAATATTTTAATTCAGAGGACTTACTTTTTCCACTGGAGTATAAAATTAACTTCCCCACCCTAAAAATCATAAAATGTTCTTTTGTATCATGCCAATATTTTCAATATTTTTCCCTTTATGCATTGAGTTATATTTGTAAGTTATTGTCCTGAAAGGCATTCAACAGACATTTAGTTTTGGTAATTAATTAAAATTTCAAGCCTCACTTTTGAAATTTCCTATGCTTCTAAAATGTTTTAGACTTTTACCTTCTTCACTTCCCAAATTTGTCTTTCTTCACTTCCCAAATTTGTCTTACTAAGTTGATATTTTAATTATAGAATCAACTTGTCAATTCTATGGAAACACCACAGAGAATTTTGATTGAAATTGCAGTAATCTATAAGTAATTTGAGTACTGGAATTTTATCATATTTTATATACATGAATGTGGAATATTTCTATTTTTTCTTTTAATTAAAATGATTTTTTAATATTTTTTCTCACCCTATGTTTTTATTCATTTTTGATCAGTCTTGACAATGACTTTTCAGAAACTATCTTTCCATAGATACTCTATCGATTTTGTTGCCATTTTAAAGGTATATGTGTGCTGTACACATATACATACAACATTTTACAACTAGATATTTCTGCTGTATAGGATACCCATTTTTTCTGTATTGACCTTATATCAATCTGGTGGCACTTTCCTAGATGATTCTGTATTTATTGGGGATATTCCTAATATTTCACAACAATTTATTCTGCCTGCTGAGGGTTTAGATAGAATCATTAAATCAGAATTTCTTTCTTTCTATTACTCATTTGTCAAGCATTTTCATCAGGAATGAGAGTTTATGTATTGAGATGATAGTGATGTCTTTATATTTAATCTTTAATTAAGTTATACTAAAAGATTTTCTAATGCAGTACATTCCTGCATTTCTACAGTAACATTTCATCTTGATTACATATTTCCACTTTTCTTATGATTCCCTTATTCCTAGTCTTTACCAATTTTCCAAGATGCATTATGTTATTTTTTTATGTACATATAATTGAAATTAACTTTTCTGCACATATATTTACAATATTATCAATTCTTTTTCCTTTTAATTTTTCTTCCCCGTATTAGTGATCAACCCTACTGGAGTACTATACCACTAAACTACATCCCAAACCCCCAAATTTATTTATTTATAGCTTTTTTACATACATATTTATATTTTATATATATCAAATATATATAACATACATATATAACAAATGCATATGTGTACATATATATTTTATAAATGTATTTTAAATTACATGCTTTCTGCAACCATATTTCTCCTTTTCTCCCTCTTCCCTTTCTTCAAAAAGGATTATAAGTTACCACAATACCATTTCAAAAATCTCCATTTTATTTGTCACTCATTTGAAAATAACTTTTTTTTATTTACTAAATTTTTATTGTGCTACATTTTATCAATTATATATTTATATCAATTTCTCAGCCTTGGGTTCTTATTTTTTTATTACTATGCATGTATACTGCTATAATTACCTTAACTTAACATGCATTTTAACACATAGACTAGATTTTTTCACTAGTTATTGCAGTTTCATCAAATATATTATTCTAGATAAACAATTACCTATAACCTCTATATGATAGTCTCAGAATTTAGGAAAGTTGTCACTCTTTACTATTATTGACACAAAAATGAGGTATTTTATTCTATTTAGTCAATCTTGTTTGGTTCTTGGAAATTTCAAAATTTATCCATATAGTTTCTGAAAAGTCATTTTCTCCGCATGCTGGCTTCATACAAGAGGTTCGTAGCATAGAAATTAACTAGTGAGATCAAAATAAACACACCAGACTCAATTACCTTTTTCTTTGACCAGGTCTGAGACAGCTCTCCCTCTGGCTCCTGCCTCAAACCACCCCCTGGTGGGGCAGCAAGACTTACTCAGGACTAGCAGGAGAGAGAGAGAGAGAGAGAGAGAGAGAGAGAGAGAGAGAGAGAGAGAGAGAGAACTCCAAAGGATGGCCTTTTATTGGGGAACAAGAAATTCAGGGGAAAATTCCATCCAATGAAGGTCGAGGGGGACAGCATTCCAAGGTCAGGGTCAGTGATTGGTCTCAGGGTCAATGGTCAGTCACACCCCGACAAGGACAGGCTCTCTTGCACCTGGAAAGGGTGGGGATTAGTTCCACACAGTTTAGCCAGAACGCCTCACACCCAATCAGGGAGGTGCCCAATCAAGTGTGAGAATGGCTTCCCACAATTATCAAGTGTATTCTTTTGTGTTTTATTTTTGTGCCACTGTGTTGTATTTTCCTGTTTCACTATATTTTCTGATTAGTTACTTTTTTTTTTTCACCTACAGGTAAACTT
The DNA here is from genome assembly GCF_052094955.1 of Ictidomys tridecemlineatus. Lineage (NCBI taxonomy): Eukaryota > Metazoa > Chordata > Mammalia > Rodentia > Sciuridae > Ictidomys > Ictidomys tridecemlineatus. The sequence continues at coordinate 171,498,341 of NC_135478.1, forward strand.
TTAAAATATTATTTGTAAAACAAATCATTTTAGTCATTATTGTATTGCTTCCGACATGTTTTTGTTTTGTATATGATTTCTTTTTGGACGATTTTGTAGAAACAAAAATGATTACAGCACAGCTTAATATAGTCTACAGTAGGAAATTTAAATTGGACCATTCTTGTTGTTTAAATCTCTGAGCAATAGCTGCCCTATTCCGAAGGTTCCCACTTCTGGGCTATACTGCTTTTGTATCCTGATGGGTCCACACTTTCTCCCCATTCTTGTCTCTCATTCCCTTTGTATTGCTGCTACTCTTATCACCTCCCCCAAACAGTTGCTTTTTATCACATAATAAGTTTTTAGTCTCAGGACAATCATCTTCCTGCCATTTTAATACCAACTTCAAAGAAATCCATGAGCAAAGTAGAATGTTTCAGACTCTAGTCCAAGTATGACGTGATCTTCAAATGGAACCAAGGCCTTGATTAATGTGAAGAAACAAACTCTTATTCTTCCCTCACTCCTGCTCCTCCTCATATCTGTTGTCATCTACATCTCCCTCAGGAAACTGACTTTTCCTGTTCCCCAAATCTCAGCAGAAAATGGTGAACACAAATAGATCCTCACTACATAGTTCAAGTGTTCAGTCTTCTCAAATTCCAAATACCAGAGAAGAGAACCTATGACTCTGCCTGAGATGGTTACCACTGGATCAATAATCTATAGCCAAGAAAGAGACACAAATTAGGCTCACTACAGCTACCGCAGCAAACACTCTGATGAGAAAAAGAGGGGGAAAATTACCAGAAAAGAATGCTGCGACTCTACTCAAAAGATGTTCACTACACAGGAAAGACAGATAAGTTATTTTTGCGTTGTGTGTTGTGATGAGTTAAATATACTGATCTTTAGAAGTGCCCAGTCCATTGAAAGGGAACAGGGGTGTCCATTTTGATCAGGTATAAGTGAAAGCCTCCAGGTTGAAATGATGTTTCCACTAAGTTTTGAAAAAATAAGTAGTATACCCAGGTGCCCTAGTCTATTATCAGCATGGAGTCACCATGAATGCTCTAATTTCATTCAAATGAAAATTATTTGAAGTGAAATTAGAAAATCTTGCTTTTGTGGAACTTCAGAATTAATTCTTCTCTAGTACAGTGCTCACATTTTAGTGTATGTATAAGTAAGTGGGGGAAGATTTGCTAAAATGCCAACTCTCTTTCTGAAGGTCTAGGAGTCCCGTGTTTCCCTAAAGCTACCAGACAATGCTGATAATGCTGATGCACAGACTGCACATGTTCTAGTGTACTTTGAAGGTAGATTTACATTTTGGTGATTAATGCACTACTTCATTCCTTAAATCACAAAAAATATTCAGCAAGCAATGAGTATTAGATGAATGAATCAAGTGATAACAGATTGGAGCATGATCAGAATTTTTTCCTAAGAAAAATGGCAAGGATCTTGAGGATGAGAAATTGAATAATTGCACTTGATGCTATGGCACATAAAAGAGCTCTCCTGTAACATCTGGAGGATCCATTATAAATAAAGTAATTTTTTTGGTACCGTGGTACCTTTACATCAGACTTACGACTATTGGGTACTTTACAATTATCTTTGTTGCCCTCTAGTCATCTTAGGAGGAAAAATATATAATTCTCCAGAGTTTACACCAAAAATGTACTGCAATTTCCCTTCAATTTCTTAGCTGGATTCCTGAGACTATAAAGCTAATTGATAGGTCAGACTTTGCATTCAAAGGTCAGTATTTAACGAATTGGAGAATAAGATTCTAATATGTTCACTTTCTAAACTGTGAAGTTCTCCTTATGAAATAAGACTGATAATAGAGTAATAAAATTATTTAAGTAGTTTTAAACTAATAAGTCAAAACTAATTTGTAGTTTAAATTTAGTATAACAGATCTGGTTCCCAGAAAATAGACTCCAAGTTAAAGACTGACATGCAAGATTTTTTAATTGCATAATACTTTCAACACATACAGACACACTCACACACACACACACACACACACACACACACACACACACACACAAAGGAAGGGGAATCAGACATAGAAAGGTGTTCTACTGTGCTATGGTTATACTGGAGCAGAGGCTTATTTGTAGTTATCAAGCTGGCCCAAGCTGGCCCCCTCAGAGATACTCTGAGTGGAAGCACAGGATGGACTTCTGTTTCTCCATTTGTTGTCTGAGGACAATTCTTTGGGAAGGATTTTGCTGTGCTCTATCAACTGGTAACACTCCTACAGGTCATTGAAATGAGAATAGCAATCTTGAAACAGGATCTGGGGTAGACCCTATGGTGTCCACCACAGAACAAGTCTTTATCATCTATCGATGCTTAACATGATCCTCTTCTGCCTCTTTAAAATTTGCTTGCCTACTAACACTACTGCTGGTCTATGTTGGTAATCAAGTGACTAATCCATGCCCTTATCCCTGAGTTTTCTGAGACATGATACCTTGCCTTTATGCTATGCTTACTGCTATTGTCAATTATTGTTTCAGTTCTAGAACAATATCAAGTTAAATCCCAGGAGATCACCTGTGTGCCACAAACATTCCTTCTTGCCCCTATTTTATAAAAAGAGAGTTACTTTCTTTCACGGTCAGGGTTATTAGCTCTGATCAGAGTAATGAATTCATTCCTGGCCTCTTCATTTTTTGGTAACCCTATTTTGGTAACTTAACTGCTCCCCCTTCCAGAGAAAAAGAGATTATTTTTGTTTCCCTGGTTTAAATATTCTCTTTCTGGGGATTTGTATAAATATGCATACTAGAGTCTAGAGTTATGGTAACAGAAAGCACATTGTATTACACACAGGTCACTGCAAAAAAAATGGCTAAATGGATTACTCCAACTTCTATTCCTTATATCATGAACAAATATATGAAATATCTATGAGACATTACATAAATTTTGGTGAATAATTATTACTTAGTGTGTACACTGTGTCCTGGAAAATGTCACTAAATTCTTTCAGAACATCATTTCCAAATGAGAACCTTGGCTATATGTTCTAAGGGTATTTGATCACTCTATCATCTTAGCAATTTCCTCAGAGTTTGCATGCTACCTGTGATAAGATGAGTGTAGGCAAGGGTCATATGCCCACATTTGCTTATCCTTTGCTATAAAGTGGGTCCCATGCATGACAGTATATTAGACAGGAACTCCATGCTGATGAATTAAATACTGAGTCCTGGAATGGTGAATGGCTGAGATCCCATGGACAGTGCAGATCAGTTTACCATGGCAATACATGATGATTCAGGTCAAACTCAACTTCTCCCCTTTCCAGAGAAAAGTGCACCAATATCATCAACTTGGCACAAAGTTCTCATTCTCCATAGGAGATAGTATACTAAAGTATATTCTTAGCTGTAGTCTCTTTGGTAGCTTATTAGAAATTTGGTAGCAAAAGGAAGAGTTAATCAGGCTTGTTAAGGAGGAAGCCATTAGGTTGGGTCATTTCCTGCTGTTGTGGCTTTTCTGTTCATAAGCCCATTGTCTTAGTATTTGAAGACTGATAGCAGAGGCACTGAGGTCTATTAGTATTCTATTTAATTGTCAATTCTTTTTTCTATAAAAAAATACAATCTAGTAGACCCTGGTATATGATACAAAGAGTTTCACATTCTGTATCCAGTCTCATTGGTCTATTCACAAGCCTCACTAGACCTTTCTGTTTCTAATCATTTCATCTTCTCTTTCTGGACCTGTGAATGGAATGAACCATGCCATTTTTCACTTTGCATGAAATGTCTTAAATTCTAGCCTCAGGCCATCTTTCTTTTTATAAAAAGGGGATGACTAATTGCACTTCATAATTTCTATTTACTGGGAGAATTTTCCCTCATTATTGTCTTTCTGCTCTAACCCAGAAAGAGGAAGTAGGGCAGTAGCAGTCCACTCATAGCTTGAGTATACTTACCAGACTGACCCATCTTTGAGCCAAATTCATCACCTTTCCTCTTCTGTCAGCTGGTCAAGAATGGAGAATAAGGCTATAGTTATGAGCTAAGGGAGATGCACCTGTGTGAGTGTAGATGATGTGGAAATCAACTTTCTCATGCTCAGTTCTCCAAGGATAATATTTTCTCAAATTAGTACATATACAATAGCCTAAATTCTATACTAATAAATATTTCAATCTACAATTACATAGAATGAATATTCAAAGATAACTTCTAATTAAATGACTTAAGTGCATCACTCTCTTTTAATGAATAAGAATATAATTTTGTATCTTAGTTTCAATTCATAGGAAATACTCATTCAGGGAAGAGAACTCATCTTAATTCCTTTTAAAATAATAAAGAGAATTAATATATATTTGTAAAATAAATATAGCAAGTACAAGTTTTTAAAATATAACTTTCACTAGCATGAATCTACCTGAAGTTATTTTCATTGGAATGTGATTTTAGGACAAATTGAAGCTTTCAAATAGCACCATCTGGTCATCTATTAGACGGTGACACACGATAGAACAGTTTCAAAATGAAAAAAGAAATGAAGCAATGTTAAAAAGGAAAGGCAAAATGGTTTCAATTCCCCAAGATTTCTGTATTGACAGAAAACTGATTTAGTGACTGTAAAAGTGGGAGCATCACATCCTAGACTAGAACCATAATAAACCTAAAATTCATGTTTCAGAAACAGAAGTAAAATGGGTACCATACAGTAATTCCAAGTGCCTGAAAATAATACAACAGTGTCCAGTGGTCAGCCAGAAGTCCCTTTGCACAATTAAAACTTATTTTTCTTGAATGAATAGATATGCCATAACTAATCTGATAAACTAATTGTTGAATCATTTACAGATATTTGTGTCTTGGTGGGGAATGGGTAGAAGTCATAGGAAATAGGAATTTTAATGACATTCATTTAAAATCTTTTAATGTACGCATTGGTGAATTAATAGCAAAAGCAAAAGAGGCAATATATAACTTGGAAAGGGAAAAAATGCTAGCCTCAGACCTCTAGATATAATAAAAACTTCTAGATATAATAAAATCCCCACCAGTTCTGTTCAATGAAGCATAGAGGATCAGTAATTGCTCTTCGCCATAGAATGAAAATTCTTATAATAAATTAAAACAAGATTTTTACAGTTCTTAGAAAAACATCAAATAAAAGTAGCAATAGTACAGAAAAGCTGCATTGATCAGTTATTCAGGGTTCACAGTGATCAACTCTTGAGGTGTCTAGTTTTATCTATACACAGCCTGTTCCTCTATACCCTTAATTAAGTTGAAAAAAATGGCAAATATATTTTCCATGGGTAAACATTTTACTATGAATCTTTAAATCATAAATACTTTTTCTAAAAGTAACACCACAATTATAACACCTGAAAATTAATTGTAAGTCCAAATTATCACAAAATATCTAAGGTTTGTATTTCCCAATTTTATAGCTTTTTGCTTGATTGCTAATGAAGATCCAAATAAGATTGTTAGGATGCAGTTGGTTGATAGGCCTCTAAATAAGTTTCTTTTAGTGGAGGTTTGTCCTTCCATTTACTTTTCCTTGCACTCTTTTATTGAAAAAAATATATAGTTGACCCTAGATTTTGCTTAGTATATCACTATAGCAATGCTTAATTAATATACTATTCTTCTGCCCCCTCATATTTCCTGTGATTGGAAGGTTGGATCCTTGTTTTTCTTCTTTTTTCTGTTGTTTCCTTTTTTAGTACTGGAGATTGAATCCTGGGCTGCTTAACCAATGAGCCCCACATCTCCAGTCTATATATATATGGAGGGAGGGAGGGAGGGAGGGGGAGAGAGAGAGAGAGAGAGAGAGAGAGAGAGAGAGAGAGAGAGAGAGAGAGCGAGCGCAAGAGAGCGGTAGGGTGATAGGGTCTCACTAAGTTTTTAGGGCACTGCTAAGCTTCTGAGGCTGGTCTTGGACTTATGATCCTTCTGTCTTAGCCTCCCAAGTTACTGAGATTAGAAGCATGTGCCACTACACTTGACTTTTGCTTGTTTTTCATTGTTCTTTTTATTGTTTTGCAAACTATTTCATGGTTATGTCCATTCCCTTTAGAAAATATCTATTATCTATTTTCCTCATCTTTTGTGCTATTATCAGTTATTGGGAATTATTTCTTAGGTCTATAAATTAATTAATGATTGTCAAAGGGTAGTACACTTATACCATTAATAATTTTATTTGAATAATTCTAAAAGAGAAACTTATTATTATCAACTGATTAATGGAAGTATAAATGACATAGAGAACATAATAAATGGTACCTTTCCATAGTAGATGCATACCATACTCCCATTTTTCGTCACAGTTTTCTTCATGTGGATTCTCAGGTTACCCCATCTTTGACCAATGGGAAACTATTCATTCATTTTTGTTTCTATGTACATGACACCTCTTGTCTTGGAGAGGTACATAACTTGGTGGTAAAACACTATATTCCAAATTAACCCTGTGCATTTACTGCTCAGACTAGAATCAGCTCTTTGTTTTTAAATCAAGTATCATTTCTGTTTGAAATTTTATTTACAGGTTGTATCTGGGAGATAGGAATGTTCACTTGGATCTCACATGTGAACATATCCAGGACACGTTTTTTATGTTATTTGTAAATTATATTACAAGTTCACATTGGCACTTCTAATTCAAAATTCAAGGTTCCAGTGTATTTAATTATGGGGATTATGTCTGTATATTGTTTTCTCAGGCCAATTATTTTATATTTCACTGGCACCAAAATGTATTAATTTGCTTAATCTTCTAAATCACATCCCAAACGGAAGTAGAATGTTATCATAACAATGTGCATATGAAGGGTTTAACTCTTATTTTTTTTCCTTTGTATATTTCTCTCCACATGTATACAGTCCTTATAATGTTTTAGCATTCAGTAGTTAAAAATTTTGTGTAAAAATGACCCGAACTCTGTACATATTTAAATTAATTTGTTTCATTTTACTTTTAAATTTTGTGAGTGACTTTTAAGCATGGTTCTGAATTCAGATATACCAAAGTACAAGGGATTCTAAGTACATTATTTCTAATACTGTTCCCTCCAGCAAATTTATACTTTTAAAATCTGAGTAATTTTAAAAATATAGTTTAAATTCCTGTTTACAATATCACTATATACTTTGTTTAGAAAATGATATTTGAATTTCCCGTTCTAATGTTGACTGCATTCAATGATTTTATATACTATCCTTACTCCCTAACCTCTATTTTTTTTTCTTCACTGTTTTCTGGTAATAGTTCATCCATGAGTAACACTGAAATTAGCTGGTAGCCTTCATATTTTCCTTGCTTCTCTCATCTCATTTCCTGATTTAAATAATATTCTATTATTTCAAATTAATCAATAAAATACAATCAATAAGCATTCTACTTTTTCATATCATTTTATTCTCAAATATTTAATAATAATTAAACAATGTATATTATTTAAATATATAGGCATTATATTCAACACTGAATTTATTATCCATCATTTAATCTTACACAATATAAACACTGGTCTTAGGCTGATGATGCTCCAATTATTTAGGTTGTTGACTCATTACTAGACTCCTAAGGAATTGTTTGATGATAATATTCCCCAAATTGTTACACTTTCATAGAAGATTGATTCTGGTTTACATATTTGAAGTTTACTGGGTTGAATATAAAATACCCAATTTGCATTTTCTTTTCTTGGGTATCTTAAATAGTACATATTTGTCTAGAAAAAATATATATATATTTCTTTCAAAGCTTCTGAAGACACCAATGTTTTAAAATTTTTATTTATCTTTTTGGTGGTGGTGGTATTGGGATCAAACTCGGGGTCTTACACATGCTAGGCAAGTACTTTACCACTGAGCTACATCCCCAAGCTAGTGGTCTGATATTTTGTTTTGTAATTTGTCAAAAACTGACTATTATTCCCAGGTATGTAGATTTAATTACTACATAATCTGTAGTTTAAAGTCTCTCTTAATGTGAAAAATAGATTTTAATATCTGATCTTCTTACTTCACTTGTTTGGTTTTATTATGCAGTGCCTCCTGCTATTAATATATTGCATCTTTTTTGTTTAAATTTCATTTTTTAAAATTTTGTCATAACTTTTCATTGTGTTTTTGATTCTTGAAATATTTGTTCTTTTTTCTAATCCCCTTAATACTTTATATATTTTGTGTTTCTTAGTTTTTAATTTTATTTTTGAAGTGGTCTTTCATTTTAATTTTTATCCAACTTGGTAATATTTTCATTAAGTTTTCTTTCTTATCTAAATCCTAACTTTAAGATTTTGATATAATTTTCATTTCCTTAGCTGTTACTTTCCCTTAATTTCTTGGCTTCAAGTCAAAAGATGCTATTCTACATTTTGGGGGTCTTTTTTGGGGAGGGATTATCTTTAAGTAACATGTAATATTTATCCAAGTTATTTTTCTAGTGTTCTGTTTTTCAATCATTATCCCTATCTCGTAAAGTGCTTTTTCCTGTTTAGGGAAGAAGGGACTGATCACAGTAATTTTAACCTTTCTGGTTTGATAATTCTGTTTTCTTTCCTGCAGCAATGCAAATTATGCCTCTGTACTGAATTCTTTACAATCACTCTCCCTTCCTCCTTCCATCTTTATGGACAACGTCTTTCTTCACTTCTGTTTTCCCTATTCTGTGGAATTTTTTTCTACTCCAAACATTTTCTCCTCACCTGTTGCCTTCTACTAGAAAGCACTTTTGGTATGCACATTGCAATAATTCACAGGTTCAAACTACTTCCAGAGGTTTTAGGAATTCTCACAATGCCTTTGTGGTCTCCTTCAAATTAAAATTTACATACACCTGACCAGTTATGTGTTGTCCAGAGAATGACATAGTGAATTTTTTCTGTTTCTGGTGACCACTTTGGAACTTTCTTATTCCTGCAGCCTCCACCTCCTCCACATGGATATCATAGGGCTCTTAACAGATGTTGGCACTTCACCCCACCTGCTTAGATTTGGGTGTCACTTATGTTTACACAGTTTTTCTAGGGTTTTTGTCTTCACCATCTGTGTTTTATATAGAAATTAAAAGAGTTTATAAGACTTTACTACTACAACCATCTCCCCTGAGTAAAGCATAAATATCATAATGAGTATTATTAAAGTATCAAACTAATGTAATAAATTTCCAAGACATATTGGCATTCCTGTAAACCCTACTATTCAGGAGGCTGAATCAGAAGGGTTACAAATTTGAGGCCAGCCTCAGAAGCTTAGGAAAACCCTGTCTCAAAAAAAGAAAAAAAAAAGCTGACAAAAGAAAAGGCCAAATTGAAATTAATAGCAATGAATTATTATTATTTATGCCTTGTAAAATGAACACTTTGGTCCTATAAAATGTTAACCAGTACATAAGTTTGTGTGAACACATTAACAAACACAGTGTTGCTAAATGAGCAAAAGCAGAAAAATGAGTTATAAATAAAAAAAATTGAGGGAAATAAACAGGCCATTAAATGACTATGTTACCTAAATAGAAAAATGAATGGCTACAGAAAATAAAATAGTAAATTATTATAATCTTGTCATAAAACAAAGCTGTTTCAGAAATTGTATACCTTAGAGTAGCTAGATATCTAAAAGATTTGATATAAACTAAAACTTTACTTCACACCTAAGTGATCTTAAATTTGCCTTCTAAATTTGCTTGATTTATTATATTAATATTATTGTTTATTGCAATAAAATTGAAATAATTCATTAGTAATTTAGGATGCACAAACGTACCTTTATCTAATCAGACACAAAATAAATATTAATATAATGTTACATTCAATTTCATAATTTTATACAAGGGCAATACACTATTTTTTTATTTTTCAACTATTAAATACCTTACTTTTACTTCCTAATTTATTATTCCTTCTCTATTACCTTTAATTTCTAAATATTGATGACCTAAATGTAAGTCAAAATGAGTTAAGTCACTGATTGGCAAATATTAGAAGCATGGCTACCAAAAAAAAAAAGAAAGAAAGAAAGAAAGAAAGAAAGAGGAAGAAGGAGAAGGAGAAGGAGGAGAAGAGGAGGAGGAGGAGGTGGTGGAGAAAGGAGAAGGTGGAGGGAGGAGGAGGAGGAGGAGGAGGAAGAGGAGGAGGAGGGGATGAGAAGGAGGAGGAAGAGAAGGAGGGGATAAGAAGGAGGAAAAGGAGGAGGAAAAGGAGGAAGATGAGGAGGAGGAGGAGAAGGAGGAGGAAGAGGAGTGGGGAGGATGAGAAGGAGGAGGAAGAAGAGGAGAAGGAGGAGGAGGAGGAGGAAGAGAAGGGAGGGGAAAGGAAAGAAGAAGAAAGAAAGAAGACCACATATATAAAGGGAAAATTGTAAAAAAGCACAATATTATCTGATCATCAAAACACTTAACCGTTCACAACTATTTTGTAAAATACATAAATTTTACTTTCCTAATATATTATGAAATACAAAAGCATTTTTTCTAAGTTAATATGAACTTTAGGATCCATCTCCCTATTTGGTATACTGGAAAATAGAACCTCAACATGAAACATGACCTTAGTAATCACATAGTTTTTCAAATATTACTGCAGTGTAAGCCTTTCTCTATAAATAAAATGGGACTGTCAGTAAATGAGGTGAGAAATGAACTGTTGGATGAATTTGACAGTTATAGTTAGTAATTGCCAAATTTGACCTCTTGTACCTGTCCCTGTGGCAAGCATCTGGATAATGCTAAGGAGAGTATTAGGGCTTCTATAGAGTTTGGAAATTGCACATTTAATTCAACTACATTATGATCATGCACCACTGTGACTGGCTAGTCATTTTCTTATTTTATACTTCTGATGTATTTTATTTTAAACAAAGATCAACAATGTAAACTTGTAATTGCACCTATGGATAAACAGAGAATGCATGTCAAAAATATACAAAAAAGAAACCACATGGAACAAGTGTTACAATGACAGGTAGTTTAACAATGGACAACAAATACTGTGGCATACACTTATGGTCCAGGTGTGTTGTAGGCTGTGCCATCTAGGTTTGAGTAAGTACATTCCATGATGTTTGTTTTGTACAAAGATGAAATTGTCTAGACCCTTTCTCTCATTAAACAATACATTGCTGTATTTTCCAGTTCATATGAGGAAGCTGAAGTTAAATCATTTCCCTAAGCAGAATCAATTAATTAGTAGCAGAACTGATATTATAATAAGAACTTAAGTCTGAATAGAGTGCAATTTGAATTATATATGATACTCTGACCTTCATAAAAACTCTGTTGAACAATTATATTTTTCCATTTTCTTATATAAATATGTCTTTGTTTAATTACTGGTTTAGTGTTAAATAAGAGGTTCTAAGTTGAATTATTCAAATAAACTAGTGGAGCTCATAAATTCCAAAACATTTTATATAAATCTGTGAGAATCAAAGATTCTTATCAAATATTTTAAATCATTTAGTCATTTCTTTATTTATTTGATACTTGGAATTGAACACAGGGGTGCTTAACCACTCAGCCACATCCCCATTCCTTTTTATTTTTTATTTTGAGACAGGGACTTGCTAAGTTTCTGAGGCTGGCTTTGAACTTGTGAGCCTCCCAAGCCACCATACTTAGGGGCATGCGCCACCCCGCCCAGCTACTCTTTTTCTTACTTTATCCATCTGATATATTTTATATAAACAAAGATCAAAATTTAAATTAAACAGTTGCACCTGTAAAAAAAAAAAAAAAAAAAGAGACTGCATGTGAGGGAAATGCAAAAAAAAGAAACCAGGTGGAATGAGTATTGTCAGTAACCACCCAAAGCCACTGAGAAAGTAAATTAGTTTCAAACAATGAGAGCCATCCTATCCTAGTTTTTATTTTATTTTCCATCTGTACTGTTTGTTGCTTCCTGATGGTTAATGTTATGTGTTTTTACGGCATACACTGAACTTTAATAATCTTGATCTATAAACCATACTTAATGTAAAAATCTAGAAAAATATTATTTAATATACTTCATGAAAATATGAATTTATCAGGAAACAAAACATTTGGCATTAATACTTTAGTACTTATTTTCTCTATTTAGGAAAATTTTAATTTTTTTGAAAATTGAAATTAGTTGTCTCTAAAAATTAGTGGTAAAAAATTTAAACAGGGATAGATATGAAGCCTAAGTAGATGATTACTTCAAAATAAAATAACACAAATTATCACAATTATAATAAGAAGAATAATTAATATTTATCTAGCACTATCTTTGTGCTAGACACTGCTAAGCATTTTACATGAACTTGTCTAATTTCGTTAGAATAAATATTCTAGGAAGTAGATATTATCAACATTTTACCTATCAAAAAACTAAGGCTCATAACCATTAAGTTTACTTTAGTTTTCATGAGCAAAATAATTACAGACAGACCTGGATCAAAACTCTAATCCTGCTACATATGAACTGTAAAGTTAAAGTTTATTATATCTGTCTGAGTTTAGGATTCCAACTTCAATAATTTCTTGTAAGATTAGTAGTAAGAGATTATGTATAAACAAACTTGGTCAGTACAAGGTAATAAATTTTTAAAATGATATCATATTGCTTTATTCCAGGTGTGACTATTGTTTACTGTTGTAACTGTTGTAATACTACTTTATACTGTTCCCATTTCTTGCACTAATAATACTTTGATTTTTACTATTTCAAATTTCTTTCATTTCATGTGACTATAAAGGCAAAAAGTGCAGTCATAATAAATGTAAGAACGCTCCATAAGCTACTTGTTCAGAGAAGAACCTATTTCCAAACTGAGTCCAGTCTCTTGAGGAATTAGTAAAGTATGTAAGAAGTTCTATGTACAGAGATTAACAGCCCCTGGCCATTTCTAAAAATATGGGGGACAGTGAAAGGAACTATTGTACTATAGTGTCTATTTATTTTCCTAAAATTGACCTCTCCTAAAACTAGCTGATTTTCAGTGGCTAATTCAAAATATAATCACTGCCCATAATTTGCCCATTTTTAATGATTTTGGTGGAACCTTCAATAAAAGGTCACTATAAACCCAAGGGAAGGAGCTAAAATATTCTCTCCCTAAAATAAGATTATTCTCCCCATTAACCTTTTAAATACAATTATATGAGTTTATTAAAAAGAAAATCTATTTGTTAAAACTCAAGATAATTTTTGTGACATATGACTTGTCATTTTAGAATGCATTAATCTCACTTGTCTTACATTACAATCAACCTACAATCAACTTAATCAGTTCATCTTATGTGTTGTAGTGAGTGCAAAATAAAGGTTTATTATTACCACATAAAACTGTAATGATTTTTTAAATGTCAGTAAATTCCTATCAGTTTGTCTTCTCTAACCAATTTATTATTATAACAGCACTGTGAATATTGTCCTATGGAATGCAAAAATTGTTTTACTTAAGAGCAACCATTATTGAAATTTCCGTGTAGTCATATAAATCTGCTGATTATCTACTGTAAATCACTTAGAAATTTACATGAATTAAATTTTGATGGGAGAACTAAATTAGTAAGTATGCCTCAGTGATGCAATATTCATGTGTATTTTGGACATGGGAATAACACAAAAATATTAACTTTTAAAAGCACTTCAGTTTTATTCATTCGGACAAATACTTGTTATAACTTTTATTCAATTTTATTTATTTATTTATTTATTTGTGGTGCTGAGGATCGAACCCAGTGTGTCACATTCCCCTTTTTGAAACTCCTTGAACTCTCATATCAAGGAACCAATTGCTTTCCACCTTACAAAATATTTTCTATATTTAAACTGCATATCATTTCTCCACTCAGAAAGGGGAAGCCCAATTGTGTCTCTTAATTGGTGGAATGCTAGATACCCCTTGAAGATGTTTAAAATATAGTACACAAGTAGTATCTTTGCAAACTCTAGAATTAAGACAAAAAACACTTATACTATAAAAGAATAAACATCATTTCCCTTTGTTGTCAGAATGTTCATGAAAAGAGTTACAGATTGTATGGAAAAAGGACAACTGATTGGTACATTTCCAGGAGAAATGTTTCATCTTTTTCTTTCCTACTTCAGGAGTGATCACATATTTTAAAGACTCAGGCATGTAGTCAACAAATATTGATTTAGTCCCTAATTATATACCAACATACTTAAAAAAAATTACTAGTGAATATAGGTAAGTTTACACTCTAGTTGAGAGATAAATAAAATATGAAAGTAAACAAATGATCATGACAGTTTTAGATAAAACAAAGCCATAGGGAAATAAAGAAAAGTCTGTATAATAACATGCTCAGGTGTTATGGCCACTTTAAATGTACAGTCAGGAAAGTCACATCAAAGATGGGGACATTTGAATAAATAAATATAAACTAAAGGAGAAAAGAGTCAATTGATTAGCAGAAATGAATTGATTGGCTGAGTCTGAACCATTCTTACCCTCAATCTGTTTTAATCAGGTTTTTCACTTCTGTGACTTAAAGGACCAGACCAGCTAAACTGTCTGGGGAGGAAAAACTTACTTAAGGGCTCATGGTTTCAGAGGTCTTAGCCCATAGAAGGCCAGCTCCATTCATCAGGGGTCAAGGTGAGGCTGAACATCATGGCAGAAGAATGTGGCAGAAAGAAGCAGCTCACATAGTGATCAGGAACCAGAGAGAGAGAGAGGTCTACATTTGTCAGATACAAACATATACCCCAAAGCCACGCCCCCGAATCCTCCAGCCACACCCTACCACTTCAGTTACCACTCAGTTAATCCCATTAGTGATTAATTCATTTATTAGTTTAAAGCTTTCACAGATTTCTCCTCTGAACCTTCTTGCGTTGTCTCACAGGTGAACCTTTGCAGCACACCTCACATCCACACTATAACATCATCTTCTTAAAGGGATATGCTCTGCAGTCACCTGGGTTCCCACACTAAATAGATTAAAGGTTAGAATAGCGGCCACAAAAACATCTGGGCTTAGGAGTCCAAGAAATAAATCAAGCCTGAATTGATGCTGGCTTTGTTTTTATTCTTGATTCATTAATCATGACACAGATACTTAATACTTGTGTGCAAATAACTGCTCCTTGCATTTTCTTAACAGCAAATAAGTCTTTTACCAGCCCTAGGACTGGGTTAAGATATCACAAACTAAATTGCTCATAGAATAAAACATACAGTAGAAATTTAATGAACTTCATGTACTTGGCTAGCATTAACAGAATTTTAAAATTCACCTACTTTGCCTTGTGACAGGTTTTTTGTTTTTTAATGCATTTACATCCTTTGCTTTGACATGTTAAAGCAAAAGGTCAAATTTCAGACTGATCTCACTCTCGCCATTCCTTTCCTAGAGTTGGCACTGCTCATCTCCTTTAGTGTACGTGATCCTGTGTATATTAACCACTTTGATGACGTGCACAGCCAATCTATGACTTGTTCTCAAATGCTTGCCTGAGAGCAGGTTTTATCATTGGTTACAAACCAATCTTTGAAGGGCCATTATGATAATTTTTTTAAGTGGAAATTTTTCTAGCATGCTAAATACTTTCAAAATGAAAACACAATATTTATAAAACCAATCAAAAGTGTTTCAAAAAAATTATTACAGGGTAGTGGGTCAATAAATAATGAAAGCCTATTTCAGGAATACAGCACCTTTCAGCCAAAGTGCTTTCTGTATGGAGATAGCTTCAATCATTCTCTCCAAAGCAGGATACACTTTATATCACAGCATTTATGATACAAAAAATAAAATGGGCGTACTTCACTTAAAACACAAAGAGTGTATTAGATGACAAATTGTGATCCGTAAAATGCATCTAGTTTAGGATGGCTATATTCAAGCCAAAAATTTCATGAAAATTAATTTTATCCTCAAAGCAATTCTGAGAAAGTAAGTCTAAATGGCACAGTCAGTAAAACAGAAAGTCATAAGGACACATAGAAAATTTACATGAGTTAGAGGCTAATATTCAGCATATTGACCTATAAATTTTGCTGTCAAAGGTTTTTTTAAATTCAAAGCTTTTACCGGGAAAACAAAACCAAACAAGCAACAAACAAACCAACACACCACATCTTCCTTGACCCTAAGTTTCAAAGTAAACAAACAAATACATATTGAACTATTGCAAACTGCCTTTCAATAACCTAAAAAGACAAATAATAGTGTTGACTCCGAATTAGACTTCATCTAAAACAGTATAATATATTTTTTTGTATTTTGTTGTTGTTGTTGTTAAGGCTGGCATTGTGATGTATGCCTGTAATCCCAGCTACTCATGAGGCTGAGGGCAGGAGGATTGCAAGTTTGAGGCTACTCTGAACAACTGAGCAAGACTCTAAAAATAAAATAAAATAAAAAGGGCTAAGGATGGAACATAGCTCAATGGTAGAATGCTTGCCTAGAATGGGCCAAGTCCTGAGTTTAATCCTCTGTACTGAAAAAACAAAAACAAAAAACTCCTCCTTCTCCCCCCCAAAAAAAATTGAATTTTACTTCCAGTACTGTAAACTAAATACAAAAACAGCAAAAAATGTAAAGAAGGAACTTGTTTTAAAATGAAATATGGGTAGTGTTCATGTCTATTTGTTCAAATTCACAGAGGGTATTGCCATTACATTCTCTCCTGTGTTGGCCATTATTGTAGTACATTCTCATGGTGTATAAAACTTTCACAGTGAGAAGCTGAATTAAACGCCTCTTTTAGAGAAGTCAGGAAGTCAGATCCCAGTATAAGGTTCGATTTTATGTCAATACAAGAAGTTTGGAAGCTTTCTTTTTAAAATATTTTTAGTTGTAGACACAATACCTTTATTTTATTTATTTGTATGTAGTGTAGAGAATTAAACTTAGGGCCTCACACATGCTAGGTAAGTGCTCTACCACTGAGCCACAAGCCCAGCCCAGAAGTTTAGAAGCTTTGCTATCCCGTTTCATTATATTGGATAAAATTGTATACTGAATTTAAGTAGTTGGCTTGGGGTTTTATTGATTAAAAATTAACATGTTAATATGCTACTTATTTCCATTAATTCTGTTATGATTATTTTACACAAATATAAAGGCAAGCTCTAGGACTAGACAGGGCATTAATCAATACAATTCTCTGACCTGGTGCCTTAATAACACAAGAAAAGCAATTCAGTATCACCCTGCTAAGTGTCTGTGAGAAGTCATTTTGTATGTTTCATAGATTATATTTTTATAAATACAGATTGATCCTTTAATATTTCCAGACTCTATACTTTACTCCTGGGTCTAGATTTCTGTGTTACTATGATTTAAACATTTCATCAATCATCCTAGTTATTGATCTATTATTGCATATATAGATGAAGACTAAACTACATCTTTCTTTAAAAATAACTTTGTTTTATGAAACTGAAAATATCCATAATGTCAGGCAGTTCAGGTGATTATGTGTATGAATTCTATGAGTTAATTACCTTTTCTTGACTTTCTTGCTTTGCTTTATTTTTGTCTTCCTCCAAATTCTCTAATTTTCTACAACATAAATATTGTTCCTTCTTCCAACTTTGTACTTAACCCTAAATGTTTTTTTGTTGGCACCAAACATGTTTATTTTCTTCTAAGACTTCAGAGCCACTAGTTAAATTCTCTTACATCCTATAATATTATTCCTAAACTCTTTCTTCAGCTCCAGACATTTCCTTATTTTGCATTCAGCTGTTTTCTGATAACCGACTTCTATTAAGTTCCTCAAATTTTGCATTTTAAATGAGATAAGCACCTATTTTCAGTAATATGGTTGGGTAGGTATTTGGACCAACTCTGAGTTTTTCATGAGGAAGAGAAAACATTTTGGACAGGGAATAAATGAGACAGGAATGAGAAAGAAGCAGAGCACTAGAGCAGCCTATCATCCTCAGTACATTCATCATATGGGGAAAGGCTTTGGTACACAGAGCTGCTGGAAGGAGGTGAAAGCATAAAAATCCAAGGTGTGGCCAAGATGGGGAGCCAGTGAGATAACCAAAACCAGTAGTCGTGCCCGGAGCAGCTGATGCTCCTTCACAAGACTGCTCTCACTTCTGAGGGTAACTGTGGTTTCAGGGGACTCCCAAACCACATGAATAATTTATAAAATGAATATAGTTCATTAAAATCATCTCACCTTACTATACTTTTCTTGAATATATTTCCCAATTATTGGAAACATTGCATGTATATTGAAAACATTATATTTTTCAAATTAGAAATAAATTTATTATCTCAAAATAAAATTTTAAAACATTAGTTAACAGAAAGCAAGACAGGTATGAAAAGTAACCTCACATACACAAATTTAAATTTTCAGTAAACATGGACCATATTTAATATAGTTTAATGTGGCTAAATATGTGAACATCTATTATATCTATCAGGATTAGCAATAACATTTAATAAGTAGTCATATTTTGAATAGTTATTAAGTGTTTATATATCATGTGATTCTTTTAAAGAATGAACGGAAAGCAAGGCAGAGAAAAGAAAAACAAGATGCAGATGATGGTTTGGGAGTCTCCCCAAAATCACAGTTGCCCTCAGAAGTAAGAGGAATCTTGTGAGAGAGCACCTAGTCTGGTGGATGGTGGTTAACTTTCTGGCTCCCCAGCTTGGCCATGCCCTGGATTTAGATGCTTTCACCGGCTTCCAGCAGGTCTGTGTACCAAATGCTTTCCCCATTTGACAAATGCACTGAGGATGACCAGCTGCTCCAGGGCTCAGCTTCTGGAAAAGAGCAGAGAGATTAAGATTCTTCCCATGGTATCCAAAAAAGAAATGTCAAATTTATGTGCTTATTTGCAATGGGGCACAAAAAGTTAAACAGCTGCCAATATGTGATTTTGCTACATAAATCTTTAATAAATATTGTCAATGAACACAGTCAGTTCAACATTGTGGAAAGTCTCTATCTACTTGGGCTTGCCACTTAATTTTAATATAATTCAACTCTAAGCCTTAGATTTTGCAGTGGTGAAATAAGAGTAATATTACTGACCACAGCCTGAAACAGTATGAATAGGACTTGCTAACTGGTATTTATTATCTCTTTCTTTTCTTTTCTTTTTTTTTTTTTTTTTTTACTGGAGATTGAACCTAAGAGTGCTTGACCACTGAACTCCATCCGGAGCCCTTTTTATTTCTTATTTTGAGACAGGGTTTTTCTATATTGCTGAAGCTCACCTGGAACTAGCCTCAGCCTCCTAAGTCACTGGAATTACAGGCATGTGCCACTACGCCAAAGGATATTTATTATCTTTGAGAATGTTCTAGAATTTGTTTCTTTGTGCCTGAAAATGGAATCCAACCTTTCACTTGCAACCAGTGTCAGCCAACTGTCATATATATCATATATAAAGTATAAACAAAATGATCACTCCCTCACCAGTCAAAATTATCAATGAGTCAAGAAGGCTTTTGAAGATTCCTGGTAAGAGTCCAGAAAAGTTTAATGACATATTGCATGCAACTCTCCTAAACACACTTTCCAATCTCTCTTTCCAAAGTTTTTTTTTTGTTTTTTTTTTTTACTGATAGCAGGAACTCAAATTTCCTCTCTATAAATCTAGCAGTTGCATTTTCTATCCCTCAAATTTCACCCTCCCTATTTCCAATATTCATTGCTGTGACCGAAAGACCTGACAAGCACAATTAGAGGAGGAAGAGTTATCTGAGGCTCTCCATTTCAGTGGCTTCAGTCCACAGACAGCTAGCTCTGTGAGGGGAGGCAGGACAAAATGGAGGAAGAATACTGTGGAGGGAAGTGGCTCCCATGAAGATCAGGAAATAGAGCAATGTGCACTAAGGACAAAATATAAACCCCAAAGGCATTCCCCCAGGGACCTATTTCCTCCAGCCACACCTTAGTTGCCTACAGTTACTACTCAGTAATTCTTATCAGGAGATTAAGATTAAGCCTCTCATAACCCAATCATTTCACATCTAAACCTTTCATTGTCACACTCATTAGCTTTTGGGAGACATCTTACATCTAAACCATAACATTCCTTAATGACCCTTTCCCAGCTCACTAAAGGTAAGCAATAGTAGCTGATAAATGGGTGCTATGTTCTTGCAAAGACAAGGAAAAAAAGGAATATTTTCTGATACTGTTTAGGTAGGCTTTTTTTTTTCTTTTTTTTGCTACTGTGACTAAAAGACCCAACCAGAAAAGTTTAAAGGCTCACAGTTTCAGAGGTCTTAGTCCATAGAAGGCTGTCTCCATTCCTTGGGGCTGGAGATGAGACAGAACATCATGGTGGAAGAGTGTGGCAGAGGGAAGCAGCTCACACTCACCAGATATAAATCTATATGCCATAGCCACGCCCCCAATGAAATCGCTTCCACCAGCCACACCCCACCTGCCTCCAATCCCCACTCAGTTAATCCCATCAGGGATTTTTTTTTTTCCACTGATTAGGTTAAGAGTCTCACAACTGAATAATTTCTCCTCCAAACCTTTTTGCATTGTTGCACACGTGAGCTTTTGAGAGATACCTCACATCTAAACCATAAAAGAGAGCAACACTTTATTTACTTTCCATCATGCCTAACACTAAGTTCTATTGCAAAAATGATGAAAGAGTAAATATTATGCAGGTTAACTTTGGTCTCAACTTTGGTCTCAACTTGTATTTAAAACATAGACTATGCTCACTCGTGTTTAGTTTACAGCTCATTGTTTACACAGCATAAGAAGAGACAACAAAACAAAAAAGAAAGATGGGCCTGGAAAAGAGGAAGATCATGTATTGGAGAAGTCAGACCATAATTCTAAACAAAGGGAACCTAACTTGCCAGATAACCTTAGACTAATTTAAAAGAGATTTTAAGGCCCAATTTACTTTCAGGGAAATATTTGGATTAATAGATCCTTTCAGCCATATCTCCCGACTTTGATGTCACATCCAAACCCAGGACAGCATTAGTTATGGTCTTGTGATGACTGAACTGTCAGACACAGCCACCCTTGCCTTCCATGCCTGTCTTTCCTTTGTACTCAGAACAGAAACACAGAGGAACATAGAATAAAAACTCCTCCTCATGACTGCAACAGTCTCATCCAAGCCTTTATAGATTTACACATTTTCCACTAATCTTGCTATAATTTTTCCAGTAAGTCCCTTGGATCTTTGTTTTCTTGTTGCTGTTCCACCTCTCTGCTAATAACACTTGCTCATCGTATCAGCAGTCTCAGTAGATGAGCAGCACATGCTCTGCTCTGTAGATGTTGAAGGAAATGGGAAGGACCAGAGAGAACTGCATTAATAATTTTAGGATTAAAAAAGTAATATTTGGTCTTAGAGTTGACAACTGCTGCTTTAAATCAAAAGAAAAGTTGAGTGTCTAACAGGTTTTAGAGCACTTAAGGTTAACAGAAATTCTACTTGAAGAACCAAAAATGAACTGACTGAAATTAAGATGATAAAAAGTGGTGCTGCCTCAAAATCCCTCCAAAGAACATTGCTCAGTGAAATGCTAATTAATAACCAAGTGTTTAATATGCTGTTTTGTTTTTATGCATGTTACTCAAATTATCTTATGACAGTTCTGATTCACTTTCTTATGTCCTATCCTTTACTTCCCAGACAGAGAATAGAGTTATCTCTTGAATAAGTGTTTTTTTTTAATTCTCCATATTTGCACTCATTCTGATATATCTGATTTTCTAACTCATTGCTCTTCTATAAACCCTGAATACCCAAAAGTCAAGTGAGTTGAAGACAAATGTTTGAAATTCAGATTCATACTTTATTTCATTTCTTTATTTCTTTGTAAAGTACTTCCATCTCCACTAGTATCATAATTCAAATAAATGATGATATATATTTCAATGTACAGTCTTTATTTCTTAGTGGCTATAAAAATGTTTTGGCAATATGCTGTATTCTCTAGCCAATGTCAAACAGTTAAGCCAGCTGGCTTATTTATTAAATATTGCTCAAAGTAAAAGGGGAAAAAAATAAATAAATTCAATTTCCACCCCATGTAGTTGAAAGTTTTGTGAAATATCTAAAGAGTGTCACTCACTTTCATTTCTTGATGATAGTCAAATGCTGTATATAAGATAAACCTGAAAAAGATAGCTTTTGCTGCTTCACTGCTTAGCTCACGTTGACATTCATACAGTTACTCAGATTCCTTCAAAAAACAGTTATTGATGTTGTTTTACTGTAGACTCCAATGCAAATAGTTTTTAGATCAAACACTACATTTATTTTAATTTTTGGTTAATCGTGTCTTTCATTCAGCAGTTCTCCATGATAGCCTGAGCCTTTAGTGAGGGCCTTGCAGTTGCTGACTTCCAACATGCACCATCTGCACACACCTCTTTTCCTGAACTACATGCAGTATGTTTATTAGGTATTTGAAAACCTGTATATGAAATCCTCAAAATTGAACAAAAAGTCAGCCTAGATTCTTTCCTCAAGCTCTCTTTATTTCTACTGAATTATAATGCAGTTCTTTCCTTTTAAGTAAAATCCAAAAAGAAATAGAACTTTGGCACCACTCTCTCCAAATTTTAGCTCTTTTAATCTTTATAGCAGCACCCCGAAGTTTCCTTAAACTACAGAATAGCTTCTTCATTATGCATCTCATTTATCTTTTTTCTAACATCCAAATTGACTGTATCACTCTTGCTGATATCTCTTCAGTGATTCTCACTGGATAAAATTAACAATCTAAACAATATGACTTTATTTGCACTGCCTTTGAGCTCCCTTAGATTCTTACTTACTGGTTCAATACCATCATCATCTTCAACACTCCAGCAATACTAATGTACGTGAACTTACCTCAATGCTCCTGGCTCTCTGTGCCTCATGTCTTTGTCCCCTGTGCTTTATATATCATTCAGCATTTTTCACAGAAAGCACACACTGACTGTGACTCAATCAGAAATGGAATCATTTGGAAGCAAATCTAGTAGCACATAAAAACTCTGAAATGGTCCAATGATTTAAAAAAAATGACAGAGAGAGAGAGAGAGAGAGAGAGAGAGGGCCTAAAGTTGCAGTTTACCTCTACCTTCATAGACCAAGGAGGTTCCCATTGTTTTTCTACAAAATGGATACATGCACTGATTGCTACTGCTACCAGAGGCCTGGGGGAGGGTGTGAATAGCCAAACTTAGGAATGTTCTGCTTATGCTCTCTTTGCTCTATCTCTATTATTTGCTCCTACCACAAAAGGTGAAGAATTACTAAAATCTACAAAAGATATTTCAATGTGAAAAATCAAAGCAAACAATAAACATATTGTGTTCACTCCCTGTGATTCCCACAGATTTTAGTTCTGTAAGACACTACAAACTTATTATCCTAAAATCAGAAGTTCAGAATAAATCTTACTGAGTGTTGCTGTGGGTCACTTGGCTACCTCAATCGCAGCGGGTGTGAGGGACGTGGGGTCAAAACACAGACACCGGGAGCTGGTGAGATCTGGCAGGTGGCAACCTCAGGGGACACTAAGCAAGCTCATTTTTTGTGGAAAAGAGTACAACTGATATTGGGCTCAGGTAGGGCGCATCCTCCACTCTACACAAGCAAAGCAGGTTATACAACATGTAGAAGCCAATCGAATTATGATTAATGTAACTGCACTATGAGGAAGCTCTAAATATTGTTGTGCCATGGAAGGCAGATTGGTAGGGTCTTTGTCCCTATGAGAGGGGGCCTTATGAGTTATGGAAATCATGCCCTGAGGCCCTTGCCTCTTTTTCCCTGGCAACGCTGACCTCAATCCCTGTGTGGTTTCTCAGATGGCTCACTAGAGCAGAGCGCCCCATCCTGCAGGTGTTCCTGTCAGGCCTGTAGAAGCCTGAGTTTTCCCTCTGAACTGCTCATAGTAAACCGAAAGTTATTCCAACAACTGAGCAAAAATCAAGGTGTCAGCAGGGGTGTGTTACTTCTAAATAAGAGTGTATTTTCCCCCCTTCTCCAACTTCTAGAAGTCACCAGCATTCCTTAACTCTGCCTCCATGTGACTCAAACTTCTGCTTTTGTCCATATACCTATTTCTATGACTGTGACTTCTTTTTCAACTTATAAAGACTACATAATCCATGGAGATCTTCTCATCTCAACTCTTGAACTTGATCATATCTTCAAAGTCCTCTTTACCATGTAGGGCAACATCTTCACATGTGTTAGGTAATTAGAGAGAACTTTTAGTGTTCTAACTGACACAAAGAAAAGAAAAGAAAAGAAAAAAGAAAAGAAAAGAAAAGAAAAGAAACATGATTTCTCCTTCCTGAGATCTTTGTGAATTCTGGCAGACACCCTTAGCCATCCTGCTAAAAGGCTGTTATTTTTTGTATATCTCCGTTGCTGGTGCCTATATTGATTTCTCAGTATTGTGCCCTAAACCATGTGTGCCTGCACTGTGCCATCTTCACCTCTGCATCTCCAGAAAGGACCACAGACCCCGATGATGAAGTGGCAAGCAAAATTAAAAGTACAATATTTATAAATTGAGGCCTTTTCATTATTTACTGATGTGTTTACCTCTTTGATTTCTAGTTATTGTGGTATCATGGCCAAAAGAGATAAATGAATTAGTCTGCTCCAAAAATAACCATAAGTCATATATTCCCCCTCTGTGGGTGTTAGCTGAGGATTTACTCTCATCTATTTTTTTCTTATGGCTTTAACATTTTTACAGTATCTATTGTAATAAAGCATCATGCATGTGAAATACAGTAACTTTTCTTCTTTGTAAAATACAGAATAGTCTACAAACTGTATCATAAGAAATATCTAAAATATTTCATCATAGAAAAGCATAAGTTTTCTTATAACTAGACTTATTTTTAAATACTGTATTTTTTAAAGAAGAATTTGATCAAGGCACTTAGCTATAATATTAACATATTATAGCTAAATTTAAAAATGTGCGTTTAAGTATTTTCTCCCATTTCAGGAACATTTTTCCAACTTGTATAATTGAAAACAAGAAAAAATAAATATAATATACTTACAGATTGTTAGGAGTAAGTCTGACTTTATTCAGGTAGTCTAACAATATCGATATTATAATAATCTTAATATTTATAAATTAATACCTGAATATCTGACATACAGTTTGCTGACATAAAAAGCAGTTTTTTCAATAAATTATTTATTAGTTCTGTAACATGTTGCACAGATGGCAGTATAATTGGAAGATTGGCACACATCTGATCAATACTATGAAAAGCAGAGGGAGCCTGGATAATTTATAGCTAACTGAAAGTGATTTTCTGTGCATGTAACTCATCAGCAGCCTCAGTGGGAAATAACAGGCATTAACAGCTACAGAGCTTAGTACCTACTGTCATATTTCAATAATGGGATTGGATTTTATAGTTAAGTCTTGCCTCACCATTTCCCTCCTTTGCTAGCCATAATATAAAAGTAGCACCATTCTTATTAGATGTCTCTAGGAGCAAACTGCAGAATAAGTCGCAACATGAGACAAATAGAGTGCTTTCTTATAGCTGGGCTCTTCCTTGTCATTTGGTGCAAACAGTGTATGGATTATTATTGCCTAGAAGGTCAGCAAACAAGCAATGTACTTCTAAAATGGAAATTCATAACAAAGTTAATAGATGCAAGTGACAGCAACAAAAGAGAAACTGAAATATAATTATTTCAATGATAATGGAATGCTTTTAATAAGCTTTAATATTTTAGAGAAAAATGCATTTGAAAAAACTAATTTTATTTTGTTCATGTATCAATGATGGGCTCTGTAAATTCAGTGCGCTGAAAACTTAAGAGGAAATTTAGGCTATGCTAACTGGAAATATGACTCTCCTGAAAACAGAATGATGTTTTTGAAATTTCTAAATTTAGAAGTTAAACTCTTTTACAATTATATCATTGCTTAGAAGGAGATTAAATTTTCTCCATTACCTTTATATCTTTCATAAAGCTGAGATGTTTTCACTTTCTTTTATCTCTTTCCGTGTTACTTTAAATGTGTGGGCTTTCTAATCCAAAACATCCTTGAGAGGAGATTCATTTATTCTCAAAGGAGTGAAATAAAAGAGAAGAATGAAGACAACTTTCGCAGACCTAGTGATGCAAGTCATCTTTTGACTGGCATCAGATAGCACAACAGTCACTGTCGTGTTCCAAATTGTGCTTTTTCAGTGACATGACTCACCTAAGGTTTGCTTCCATCATTCTTGTTCCTTTCTTTAATGATGCCCCATATAAATCACAAAGGATGTATTATTAAGGTGCTTGGGCAAGGACATTTGACAGAGGGAGCAGCAGTCCTCACTGAGCATATCATTTTACTCACATTAAGTTAGCCTGAAAGAGTCAAATTTTTTCAAATGAATTTTCTCTAGAAAAAAAAAATCTAAGCATAAAACCATCGTTTTAAAGAAATCCAGCTAAGTGACTTTTCTTTCATTCTTTTATCTTACAATAAAATGAGAAGTGAACATGGTTTTCCAAAGATCTTAATGATTGAGATTTTATATAGATCAAGATATATATATATATATATCTTGAAACCAATTGTTACATCTTTGCCAAAAACTAATTTCCCTTCAGTTTTTAGTTTAATACACAGCTAATATATTTCATATATGTGGCTGCACACTTCACATACTCCTTCCACAGACATTATTTTAATTAAATTGTACAACCTTCTTTAGAAATATTATAATTTGACTTTTTGAAATAGCAAATCTAACACTTCTGTTGAAATCGAAAATCTAAATCTATTATTTAGCAAAAAGCTATATCTTCTAGCTCTATTTTCTCCATTCTTTCCATTAAACCCCAGCTAGTTCTACTCATTTTCAGCATATGACATGATGTCCTAAGAGAGGGAATTCTTGAGTTTTCTACTAAGATGTTTATCACTTTGTATTAATAAATTTGTGCTGAGCAAAAGGAAATTTTTTAATTTGAAACAGTTACCAAACTGTTGTGCTAAGGAAATTTAAAAGACTGGTATGAAGATGCCAAAAGGAAACCCATTATTCTGTAAAATTAAAATGCCCTAATAAAATGCAACCAAAACAAACAAACAAACAAGACTAGGGTTACGTATTCTAAACGTAATAGAATGAAAGGCTTACTAGAAAAAACAAAAATATCCCCAATGGAAAATGTAAATTGTTTGGCATAATTAAGAAAAAAATATGATTTTGAGTTCTGCAGGAGATTTTTGGATTTGTTTTTTGTGTCACTGTGGATTGAACCTAAGGGTACTTTACCACTGAGCTGTATCCATAGCCTCTTTTAGTTTTCATTTTGAGATATGGACTCCCTAAATTTCTGAGGCTGGTCTTCAATTTGCAATCCTCCTGCCTCAATTTCCTGAGTACCTGGGATGACGAGCATGTTCACCATGCTTGGTTTTGAGTTCTGTGTTAGTCAACATTATGTGGCTGTGACCAAAATATCTGAAAGGAGCAACTTAGAGGAGGAAAATCTTATTTGGGGTCCACAATTGCAGAGATTCTGTATGGCTTATTTCACTTCACATTATGCTCTCCAGTTCCATCCAATTTTCTGCAAATGACATAATTTTATTTTGGGGGGGGTTGGGGGGTTACCAAGTATTGAAGTCAGGGGCACTTGGCCACTGAGCCACATCCCCAGCCCTAGTTTGTATTTTATTTAGAAACAGGGTCTCACTCAGTTGCTTAGTGCCTCACTTTTGCTAAGGTTGGCTTTCAAGGGAATCATCTCACGTCTATGAGGATAATAGAACAGGAAGTTGTTCACAAGAATAGCCAAGGCTTACTGAGGAATTTTCCCCATCACTAGGTGTACTCCCTATTCCTGAACAGGATTTAATCCTAGTTGTGACTAAAGTATTTATTTACCATTTTTTTTTCCAAATGGGATTTTAATTATACATGTTCCATGGTTGTTTCCACTGTATATCACAAGTGTGGAAGCAGGTAACTTGTCTTTTAAACTTTTGAGTAGTCACCACTTATAAGCCCTGGTGAGTGGCTGCCAGTGTAGACTACCAGTGTAGACTGCCAGTGTAGACTCAAGATTCTCCTGGCCTTGCCTTGGATTCTCACTCGACCACATCTTGGATGTTTCTCTTTGAGCTAATGATGTCCCTCACTGAGCCTCAGTTTCCTAACAAGATGGAGATAGAAATCACCCCTCACAGTGTGTGTGTTAAAAAGGGTTTCATCAGGATTTCAAAGGATGAGGTGAGATCATATTGGTCCAAAGAATAACATGGTAACTGGCACCCAGGGACATCTTATCCATTGAGAATATGTTCCAACACACCACAGACCCCTGAAAGCACAGCTACTACTATGTTTTTCCAATACATACATACCCATGATAATGTTTAATTGATAAATTATGTAGATTAAGATATTAATACCAATAATTATTAATAAAATAGAATGATCTCAATAATGCACTATAATAAAAGATATGTGAATGTTATCTCTCTACTCTCAGAATATCTTGTACTGTATACTTCTTGTGATCATGCAATCATGATATGATGCCTAAATGATGAGATAAAGTAAGGTGAATGACACAGGCATTTCAGTTGACTGCAGCTAAGTCGAAAATCTATGTCAAAGCAAAACTCTGGCTAAGGAGGAACTAATGAACATACTATCAGGTCATATCCAAA
The DNA here is from genome assembly GCF_052094955.1 of Ictidomys tridecemlineatus. Lineage (NCBI taxonomy): Eukaryota > Metazoa > Chordata > Mammalia > Rodentia > Sciuridae > Ictidomys > Ictidomys tridecemlineatus. The sequence goes on from NC_135478.1 coordinate 171,526,964, forward strand.
TCTGACAGAAAAATTTCACATTATCCAGATATCCCCAAATTGAAGCTGGATTCAAAAACTTAATCATAGATTTGTTTTGTTTCTCTTGGAAAATTATGGGAGTGGTGAATGCAAAACCTATTAACTAAAAAGTCAGTGTATATGGCTATTGGGTGGCTATAAGACTAAGGCAGACAGGGCAGTTTGCTTCTCCCAAAGGCATTCAAAATCCACTTTGGTTTTCCGTTTTTCTATTATAGCAGCTGTAAAGAAAAATATAAACTTTATAGCCTATCCTGAGGATTTGAATGGTCATGACAGTATGTTCTAGGCAGTGTTTTGTTGTTGACATCATTTTCTGACCATAAGAATGTAAAATCCAAAACATAATTTTGATGAAACAGAGCTATTGAAAGATCTCAATCTAGGATAGCAAACATGAAAGTTTTCACTAGTCCAGAATTTCTTTGTTCTAGAATTCTTGTTACATGACAAAAGCAAATATATTGAATATAAATGTAAAATACATAGATACTTAAATTAAATATTAAGTATATTTATAAAAAATAAAAACCATAAATATAGTGGTTAAATGTTGCTTAATAGACATACCCCCAAATTCAGTGGCTGGTCACTTCTGTATCTGAAGTTCTACATAGGATATATAGATTGCTCAACTAGATTGCTTGGGAAGGCTGGCTCTGCTCCACACAAATTTTTTATTTTTTTCTAAGACCAGTAGCACAGCCCAAGCAAATTCTTATCATGGTGATGGTATAATCACAAAAAAATAAATGGAAGCCCTAAAGTCCTCTTAGATCTTCTAGTATACTTCATTCTTATGATTAATTCAAGGCACATGATTGCATCTAGTCAAAATATGGGAAATAGGATATCTCACACTTACAAAATAGGGAAAAAGTACCAGGAGATGGTATTTTGGAAAAATGACATAGGATACTACAGCTGATATTATTCAAAAGCAAGACTGAATTGCCTTATTATCAGATGAATTTAATTAGCAAAGTACAGCACCCAATACAAAACTATGAAAAATAGGTAATAAATATTTATTGTTATTATCAAGAATCGTATTTCCAACACAGTCCAAACTGAAGTCAGCAAAAGGAAAATTCTAAAATTCTGAAATTTAACAATCATAATATTATATTAGTAATTTTTAATTTTTCCAGATTTCATTTTATGATGACATAAGATAATATATTCTAATTTTATCAGTGAAAGAAAAATAAAACTACAATGAGACTGGGGAACAAAATTATTCTAATTTTTGAGTTCTTTTGCTACTACCTATTTAAACAATATATTATAGGCAAGAATATACATTTTTACTCATAGAAAAAAAACATTCTAGGGGGCTGGAGTTGTAGCTCAGTGGTAGAGTGCTTGCCTTGCATGTGTGAGGCACTGGATTCAATTCTTAGCACTATATATAAATAAATAAATGAAAGAATAAAATAAAGGTCCACCAACAACTAAAAAATATTTAAAAAGAAAAGAAAGATTCTACTAATGATTTTATTAATGCATAAGTAATGCATTCCTGTTAAAGATGAAGGTTTTATTTGCTATTTTAAAGTATTCATTAAAGACAGATTTAATTTTAAAACAGTAATACAATATAAATAATTAACATGAAATTATAAAGCAAGAGAAGAATACATTAAAACATCAAAAGCTTGTAAAATTCAACTGAATAAGTCTCTTTTAATACTTGCTAGCTGAAATTTCTAAAATTCCAAGTAAAGATTGTATATATGTAATACCAAGCACAATTCACAGCATTAGGGAAGAGATGATAGGAATAGCAGCCATCCAGAAAATAGAATAGTTGCACATGAACTCTCAGACAATCATTACCCTATTGATTGAATCCAGACTTCCTGAAAACATGATAAGTGTAGTTTATAGAGCAATGGTTAGCCAGGTCTTATCTCATCAGAGCAAATCTGTCAGGTGACTGTTCAACAGTCCAGCTGCTCAGGCTCTTTTACTGAATACAACATGATTGGATCAGTTTAGAGACAGAGGATTTGTCTGTGCCAAAATTATTATCATAATAATGCTGCTCTGGGATCTACTAGACCAAATGCAGTATTGTCATTATCACACATTGTCAAAATTATAGAAGAAAATTCCCATTAGATCTAAGCAAGGTGTGTCATTACTTTGGATCCCATGCATAAAAAGGTGTCTCCTCCCACCCTCCTTTTCCCCCCTCTTTCTCTCTTCTCTCATTCTGTCTTCTTTTTCTTTCTTGTAATATATGCTCAAACACAAACTTAAGAGTTTAATTTTAAAAAAATACATGGACTAGTCTGTCACCTGAGAACCAATGTGCAACACACAATGATGGGACACTGTCATTAGCTCTAAGAATCTGATCTTTTGATGAATTCAAGTACCAAGGGAGAGAAAACCCTTCTCCACATTTCCTCAACTATATCCTGGAAGCAAAAGACAGTTGTGTCCAAATACTGTGAAGCTTTCTCTTTTGAGTTGCTCCTGATGTTGGAGAAGGACAATGGGTTCTTTTGTTTGTTGTTTGTTTATTTAAGAGAGAGAGAGAGAGAGAGAGAGAGAGAGAGAGAGAGAGAGAGAGAGAGAGAGAATTTTTAAATATTTATTTTTTAGTTTTCAGTGGACACAACATCTTTATTTTATTTTTATGTGATGCTGAGGATCAAACCCAGCGCCCTGTGCATGCCAGGCGAGTACACTACCGCTTGAGCCATTCCTAGCCCCAGAGGGACAATGTTTTAGAGTTTCAGAAAGATTTCTTTGGTAGGATGCTAGGGTAAGAAAAAAGGCAAATTGAGGCATAATCCTTCCTCTCAAATACGGAAATACAGTAGATTTTGGCATGTGGAATTCATTTCATGATAGTATCAAATTCCTACTTTCTTTTTATTCTTGTATTTTTGTCTTGGTGGAAATACTCAAGAATTTTCATATTTGAAAAATTGTAAGTAACAAGAGGAAATATTTTGCAAAATTTATTTTTATTATTCTGAAATGTACACATGCAGAGATCTAGAGAAATATGAATAAAGCAGTGCAACAATTATTCATATTAATATTTAATACTGCTAGATATTACTTAAGGAATGAACAAAATTATTTAAGGAAAAGGATTAATTTATGTTAAATTTAACTTTTCTGCAGTAATGTGATAAGAATAATTTACATGTATATATTTCTTTTACAATGTTTGAGTATTATTGTAGGTAAAATTCATGATTAATTTATAAATGAAGTATTGCTTTAGCAAATATATTGATAATTTCAGTTTAATGATAACTTCAACAGAACAAATTGTCTCAATCATTACCCTATTGAGTGAACTAATATGAATAAAGTACTACAGAAGAACTACAATGGCTGAAAAAATCATTTAATTTGGTATTACTATTATAAGAACATAATTTGTGCAAAAGTCATTATTTTGACAACATAATTCTGCTTGAAATAAAAGAAAAATAGTTTTATCAAAAAACACTAAATAATTTATGAATTGCATATGCCTATTGCTCAAATATCATTAATTGATTGAATAATAAATTCAATTGCTTTTCTTCTCAATCATATGACTTTAAATATATTTTTAAATTTTTTCATTCAAAAGTGCACTAGTCACTTTTGCATTACTGCAATAAAATGCTAGAAGCAGCTAATTAATAAAGAAATAAGGTTTATTTAACTTACGCTTTTGAAGGTTTAAGTTTCAGGATCAGGTTGCCCCATTGGTTTGGTGTCTGGTGCCAGGAATTTTTGGTAGTAAACAGCAGACCATCCCATTTACATGAATTCCCAGTCACTAAGCCCCACAATCAGCCCACTAATTCCTGTGAGAAGCAGCAATGGAACAACAGAGCAGTGGCCCAGTTGAGATGGAGTAGCAGAGGGACAGTGGATAAGCATGGGCCAGAGGTTCCACAGGCCAGTGCCAAACCAGCTAGGGCTCCCTACCTATAACCCCTGCAGCCAGCCTGGCCCCATGCAGACACCCACTCCAGTAGCACTGCAGCTCTGGAGTCCACCCTCCAGCATCCACAATACCCCAACTCAACCTCCTGGGAAACTGAGAATTCAGGGAAATTGTGAGAAAACAGAAGTAAGGAAGACCTGAATGGAGGATCAGGCTCAAGACTTAACCAATGATGTCAGTACTTCTCCAAACTCTGATTATCATAAGTTTGGACCAATAACACTGATCCAAGTGCTGTATAAACTCCTAGACTAGCACACTGAAGAGCCCTGCAGGAGTTCTGTTTCTATTTACGGTTGAATAAATTCTACTCTAAAACACACGCATGTCCTCATCTGTGGATTTTATTCTTCCATTCTCAAGACAAGAACCCAGAAAGAACAAATTGATGGTGAGCTGCTACTGCTAGAGTCTGCTGCGACACTGGAGGGCATAGTATAGACCAGGATTAAGAGCTAAAAAAATGTTCTTTGGTGCAGAGATCTACAACTTATGGAGGCTCTACCCACCACCACAAGTGGGAGAACTCCAATAGGAGCAAGATTGAAAGCAAATGATCATATTATAAAACTAGAAAAGAAAGAAATGGCCTGGGTTCCTACAACCTCTTTGAAGGGCACACCCACAATGACCTAAGAGCCTCCTATAAGGCCTTGCCTCTTAAAACTCCATAGCAATTCCCAATATTGCCAACTTGGGTACCAAGCCTTTAGTATATGGACCATTCCAAGATACAAATAATTAAAACATAGTAAAAAGGCATATTTTCCAAGGCAAGAGAAAAATATATTTTAGGAATTTCTAAATTTTAAATAGTTTAACAGTAATTACATATACCTTTGTACATTTATTTAGTATGAATGCCTCCATATATTAGTAATATGTTTACACAAAAAGTATTCAATGCAGTATAGCAGATGGATTTGGAAACTGCCTTAATGTATTTCTTATCTATTAATGCATAACAAACAAATCTCAAGCATAACAGCTTAAAAATAGTAATCAATAATATTTTCCAATATCTGGAGGTCAGGAATTGGGGAAGGGCTCAGCTGGTTAATAATTGTTTGAAGGGGCTGGGGATGTGGCTCAAGGGTAGCGCGCTCGCCTGGCATGCGTGCAGCCCGGGGTTCGATCCTCAGCACCACATACAAACAAAGATGTTGTGTCTGCCGAAAACTAAAAAATAAATATTAAAGTTCTCTCTCTCTCTATCGCTCTATCTCTCACTCTCTCTTTAAAAAAAAAATAATAATTGTTTGAAGTCTCCCATATGACTGCAATTAGATGCCTCCTAAGGGCTGAATTATTTGAATGCCTGACTGGAGTTTGCATTTACCAGGGAACTGACTCTAAAAGTCTAGTAGTTTAATACTTGTATTGTCTAAAATCTCCACTCCTCTTTGGTTGTGCACATGGTTGGCATAATAACTGGATTCCCCTGAGTGAGGGATCTGAAGTCCAAAGGGTAAACTGTCATGCTTTATGACCTAGCTTCATCACTTCTTCCATATGCTGTTGGTCACCACATGAGGGCAGGCCTGACTCACTATGGGAAGGCAGGAGAAAAGCGTGACTACCAGGTAGCAAAGATCACAGGGGGCCATAATAGAAACTGGCTACTACACATACAAGGTATAGTTAATCATATTAATCTTCAATTTTTGATCTGTAAAATGAGCCTATATATTCCTATGTCATCATCAAGTCACACTAATGGAGATGTTTTATTGAGTGCATGATATATAGCAATAATAAATGAATGGAAAAGAATATTATTATTACTCTAATAAAGGCCATCTTATGTCAGTAGAGAAAAATTGTGTATTGTATAGTAAGAAAATAATTAATAGAATTGCCATAGTTTGTAGAAATGAGGACTTCCTATTACCATGTATGAAGCTGAACTCTGAAGGAATTTGTGTGCATAAGTTAAAATTATGGGATATCTAAAGCCTTATGTCAATGTGTGTTTCTCTGATTTCAATATAAGGGGACTTCACAGTTCTGGGAAAAAAGTCATAGAGAAAGAAAAAGGATAGTTTGCATTAAATATAGATCACAGAAACAACAGTATTCAAAGACTCTATTAGATTAAAAAAACTTTAATCATTCTTAAGAAAATATTTGATTTTACACATGAATCTGAACATTTGAGACAAAACAGGGATTAATTTGGTAGTAGTTTTCACTGTGATGTCTATAATCAGAGCATTCTAAATCAGTGAAAATTGGATTTATAAAATATATTTGTGAATAAGAAATAGTATAATTTATATGAAAAAGCACAGTAGATAAAATAGTTGCTGTAACAGTGGAATTCTATGTAAATTTTATCTCCTTTAAAAATTTTCTATATTTTCCAGATGCTTTGTTGTGAACATGCATTGCTCATAGAATTAGGAAATACTCAAAACTCTTTAAGATTATTATAGGGGATGTCTGATGTTGCTCAATATGTGAACAGTTTGGAAGTTGTAAGTCCCATTCTCTTGGCAAGAAAAAAAGAATGGGCAAATAAAAAATTAATGATATTTTTTCAGATCCATTAAAATGAAGTCACAGGACAAACCAACACCCAAAATCAGTAAGGCAAGAGACATAGAGAATCCCAGCTAAGATCAGTTTGCCTAGAGCAAAAGTTATTAATGTTAGCAGGAATACTTACATAGTAATTTTGAGATATTTCTAGAGGCTAGGTATATACAAACTTCACAGTTAAAAATCCCTAGAATTCCAATAATAGGTGCACAAGCTGGGAGTTCCGAGTCACCTCACAAAGTTGGCTGAATCCTAGAATCAAGTAAGATTTTCTATAGTAGGTGAAAGGACAAATTATAGTAAATCACACAATAGAATATTATTCAATTATAAAAAGAAATGAGATGCCAGGTCATGAAAAGACATTAAAGAAACTTGAGTGTATAATTGAAAAATGTCAGTATGATGCCAAATATATAAAATTCTGGTGAAAGATGCATGATTCCCTAGCTTTTAAGAGTCCAGGAGGAGGGAAGCAATGAACAGGTGAAGCTCAAAGGGGCATAACATAAGAAAATGTCACGGTGAATATTCAACATCATGTATTTGTCTGGACTCAGAACTGTGCAACAATGAGTGAGCCTTAATGTGAACTACAGATTTCAGTTACAATAATTCATCAATATTGGTTTGTTTATTGTAGTACAGGAAGTATCACACTAAGGCCAGCTGTTAGAAATAGGGAGATCGTCTGCTCGATTTTTGTATAGACATAAAATTGTTTTAAAAACTGACTGTAGGGTAAGTTCAATTTTTATAAGGTAAAGTTTATTTGTATGGATGAAACACTGCAAAAAAAAATTTCCTTCCAACTTTGGGCATTGTTCTATCTTTAGTAATTTTTCATTAGAATCAATGAGGTATGAAATTTACTTTTTCTTATTCTTATGCCCACTTTCCCTCCACTTTATTCTGACATCATTCATGTCATTGTATTTATTTTAGTCACTTGTAAAGCCCTAATATGCTGTAACTTTTCAAAATACAACATAGAATATATACTTCTGATGAGCTGTCATAAATGATATGGAAGGTAGCCAGTAATATCTACCATTTTATTTGTAGCTATTAAAATAAATTTTGATATGTTGTAAAGCCAGAAAAATGTTAATAAATTATACTGCTCAACAAAATACAATAAATATGATATAGTTTTTCAAAAGATTGAGGACGTACTTTAAATTTTTGAACTTTAACCAGGCACTGTGGCACAGATCTATAATCCCAGCATCTCCATAACTAAGGCAGGAAGATTGAAAGTTCAAGCCAGCCTCAGTAACTTAGTGAGGCCTTAAGCAACTTAAAAGACTCTGTCTCAAAATAAAAAAAATAAACAAGGGCTGGGGATTTGACTCAGTGGTTAAGCACTGCGGGATATAATCCCTGATACAAAAAAAAAAAAATTATATTAAAATATAATGTAATTTTTATCTTAAAATAAACTAACAAACATTTCTAATTTTGAATATTGTGTACCTTAACAGAAAGAACTTTTTGAATATTCAAAGCTTTTAAGAAAGTATATAGTTTCTGGGTTATCAGGTAAATTTAGAAACACTGATCTTTTTTTAATAAAAATTCTAATTTTATTAAATTTTAATAAAAATTCTCTAATTTTGGTTGTAGAGTGGGAAGGTCTTTCAAGTAAAAGCAAATTTTCCAAAAATTTAAACAAAACTGCTAGTAGACATGCCCTATGCCAAAGTCAACTTTACATTCCCTATTTAAATAAGAGGGCTATCATAAGATATAACTATTTATATAAGAAAAAAAGAAATCCATCCCAACTACTTAAAATACTATGTAGTCATTCTAAAATATGGAAAGTTTTCCAAAGATCAGCAAACATTTTATGAATGTTATTAGAATTAAGAAAAGTGACAAATGATTGTGACATCTGATAAAACAAAACATATACTACACAAGAAACAGAATTTTACTGTGTTGCTTTCCTATGTTCATGGGAAAATTATGTCAGATTAATTTTTTAATCTTTTTCCTTTTCTATACCCCCTTCCTTTCCTCCTTTTCTCATTGTCTAACCTACTAAACTTCTATTCTTCCTCTCACACCTCTCCCCTCTTTATTGTGGGTTATGAGACCAGCCAGGAATAGTTCAGAAGCTGTTCAAGTGGGCAAGATTGAACATGGGGTCTGATCGAGGGAAGAACACATTCATGGCCGATGGACAGGGTAGAATTTGTAGAGGGTTAATTACACCACCCTACAAGTAGTGTTCTCAGGAAGCCCCTGAGATCCAGATGCCTGGCAGGGGTTGGCATGTTCCTGGTACTAAGGTATTATGATTTAATCATTCTGAAGCAGACACTACCCAAGGAAGTTCTTAAGTTTCAATAATAGCTAAATGCCAGTAGCCAGCTGTCTGAACTTACCATTTAAAACTTTGCATTGGCCCTAGCCTGGGAGTACATCAATCTAGGCTGGCTAGAGAAAACCCTTATTGCTAATACTTCCTATTCTGTCCTACCTTTCAGTGGTACAGGCACTGTAGCTGGCTGATTGGTGAGCAACACAAAAAAAGAGGAATTTCACCATCCCCAGCCCTTACACTCTCTAAGGGGTGCACAAGAAAGAAGGACAACAGGGCATTGGCAGTGAATATCCATCTTTGATACCAGCTTTGACCACTCAGAGATAATCCCTTTATATTTTATTAAAAATATTTTTCACTTATTTTTCCTTTCTTTTTATCCATTTTTAGGTGTAAGTTATTGTTCTAATCAATTTGTGGATATGCATAGATATTTTTCCTTTTCTTACTCACTTGTATTTCACCTTGTTTTGTCTTTGAATGTTTAGGGTATTTGTTTTGGCTGACTTGGTTTGATATTTGTTTGTTAGAATATTAGGTTTTGTTTTTGTTTTGTTTCTCTTGTTACTCTTCCTTCCCCTTTTCCCCTTTCTAATAGTAAAAATCTCTTGACCTCCTTTCCCCTCTCTGCTTAATTAGCTTTTTGTATTTTTTGCTCCTTCATCTTTATATCTGTCATTTGCTTCTTCTCTTCTTTTCTATTTACTATTTGAGTATTTAAAACTACTTTTGCCTTCTTACACAATTTTCTTTTCTCTTAATGAACTGTATTTTTACTCTTTTAGAAAAATTTGCTTTATATAATTTTTGCCCTCTCCCCATTAATCTTGTTGCAGTTATTAGTACTATGGATCAATATTTGTACTATGGATGATGTTAGTACTATGTATGGCATATTAGTGCTATGGATGCTGTTTATTTTAATATAAGATTAGTTTATGGGCATTTATTGTTCTTTCTGTTCTTAATTTCTGACCTGGCATTCTTGATTTTCATGTTAATTAGTGTCATAGATGTCATAGTAGGCACCAAACATTCATTTTAATGCTGTATATTTTTCACTGCTGTTGTAGGTTTTGGTTCCCATATTTCTAAGAGGGTCTAGGAAGCAACTTGGATGCTATAAGTTCACAGAATAGAGACTTTGCTGCTGACATATATCCACAGTTCAGGAAAGTGACACTGTGCCTTCCTAAAAAACTAACCACACTCAAGCATCAACGATTCCTTAATACATATACTAGGGTACAGAAAAAGTTCAAATCAATGACCAGGTCCCAAGAAGGAAAGAATAGAGGGATCACAAGTCCTACTTTGAGAATCTTCTCTGTTAACAGAAAGTGAAAGTGGTCCCAAGATGAGAACCAACAGTCCTGCTGCAGCCACCCAACAGTGAGTTAAATCAGCAGTAGCAAACTGCATTGGCAGTTGAAATTTACACTTGGATCATGCTGAGCCTAGATGTTGAACTTAAGACATATTAATAACCCAGTGCTTATTACAAAAAAGATAACTACACACAAAAGGACATCATGAAAGAGGAGGAGAAATCTATCTCAATACATGAGCAAATCTAAGACCTCTGAAAATATGTGGAAACCTTCAAACAAGTTTTTCCTCAAAATTTACAATCCCCCAACAAAGAGCTCCCAGATATTCAAGGGGATAAAACTCCAGAGAAAGACCACAAAAACATTATTACAATAATTAATGAGTTAAAGAAGACCTAAGGAATGAATCAAAAAAGAAAATACATCAAATATTATATTTTAATAAAAAAAAGTCTCTGAAGAGAAACCAAACCAAACTCCTAGAAATGAAAGACATGGCAAATCAAATTAATAAATTCACTTCAAAGTATCATGAACACATTAGACCTTCAGGCCTCAAAGACAAGGTATATAACTTGAGCACTAGGTATACAGAAAAAAATCATGATAAAAAATACAAGAATTGTGGGACAACTTAAAGAGAATAAAGAGTCATTAGGATAGATAAAGACTTGGAATACTTAGCAAAGTTTCAGGATGCAAGGCCAATATACAAATATCAATAGCTTTCCTATACTCTAATGATGAATCTGCAGAGAAGGAAATCAAGAAAATACCGCCATTCAGAATAGTCTAAAATATGAAATGGAATATGTGGAAGATATCTAACAAAGAGGTAAAAGATTTCTACAATAAAAATTATAGAACACTTAAGAATAAAGTTGAAGAAGAGCTTAGAAGATTGAAAGACATTCCATGTTAATGGAGAGACAGAATTTATATTGTCAAACTGGTTATTTTACCCAAAGCCATTTACAGATTTAATGCAATCCCAATCAAAATACAAGTAACATTTTACAAAAAAAAAAAAAAACTACAAAAAACAGCCCTAAAATTCACATGGAAGAAAGATCTACAATAATCAAAATAATCTTGAGTAATAAGAAGGGTATTGGAGGTATCACAATAAGAAATATCAACTTATACTACAGAACAATAGTAACAAAAGCAACATTATTTTGGCATAAAAACAGATATAAAGACCAATGGAACAAAGAAAAATTTACATAGATACAGTGGTCTGATCCTTGAGAAAGGTGCCAAAAACAGACATTGGAGAAAAGACAACCTTTTTATCAGACATTGCTGGGAAAACTGGATAGCCATATGTAGAAGAATAAAACTAAACCCTGCACCAAAAATAATAATAATAAATAAAATAAATTCAAAGTATTTAAAAAAATAATATTAGACTGGAGACACTTAAACTGCTAGAAGAAAATACAAGGTCAACATAATATACCAGGCAATGACTCCTTAGTAAGAACCCTAAAGCTTAAGAAATACAACCAAGAATCAATAAATAGATAGTACTAAGTTAAAAACTTCTGTGCAACAAAGGAAACAATTAAGAGTTTGAAGAGAGGGCCTACAGAATGGGAGAAAATCTTTTTTCAGCTACATTTTCAACAGGGATTAATATCCAGAATATAAAAAGAACTCAAGAAACTTAACACAAAAAACTAATGAATGAACCACTAAGTGGGCAAAAGATATAAATAGACATTTCTCAACAGAAAAAGTACAAATGGCCAAAAAATATATAAAAAAAATCAGCATTCCTTGCAAAACAAAAATATATTGAGATTTTATCTCACCTAATTTAGAATGGAAATCAACAAGAATACAATGAACAATAATTGCAGATAAAGATGTTGGGGAAAAGACATCTATATGATTGAAAATTAACAAAACCACTTTGGAAAACATTATGGAGTTTCCTCAAAAGACAAGAAATAGAGCCACCCTATAACCCAGCTATCTCACTCCTTGATATTCTTCCACAGAACTAAAATCAGCATACCACAGTAATAGAGACACATCAATGTTTATAACAGCATAACTCACAGTAGCCAAATTTTGGAACCAACACAGGTGTCCATCAAGAGATGAGCTGATAAAGAACATTGTGGTGTATATACACAATGGAGTTTTTTTCAACCATAAAAAAAGAGTAAAATTAAGTGATTTACAGGAAAGTAGGTGAAATTGGAGAACATCATGCAAGTGAAATAAGCCAGACACATAATGTCAAAGGTCACATGTTTTATTTCATACATAATACCTACCAAAAGAGAGCAAAGGAATAGTTTTAAAGGGTGGTATCTCATAAAAATAAAAGGAACAACAATAGAGTAGAAGGGGACTGAGAGACAGTAAGAGGGAACGGCATGGGGAAGTTATTAGCACTAATCACAATAGTAACACTAAAGGGGATCAGTAGAGCAAATGGATTGGGGGAGCATTGGGGAAAAAAAGTACTGTGGAATATCAGTCAAATTATATTTTATGCATTTATGAATACAGCATAATGAACCTCAATGAACCTCACTTTTATGTATAAATATAATGCACCAAAAAAGCTAAAAAATAAAATTACTGTACTTATGTCACTACTCTAATGCCATTATAATTAAATTATAATTTACTGCATTATTCTGATTTTTTAATGAAAATAAATTTGAAATAAAAATATTGTCAAATAAAAATATTATCCAAAATATTGTTCTCATTAAACAACTAAGATATACAAAAAACAAATAATTAAAAACAATAATACCATGATAAATGAAAGGAAAAATAAGAGAATAAGGAAAAACCTTTAGAAATAGACATACTATAATATACATGTAATTTATACATACATATGAATTATGTTTGATCACTAATATTTTAAATAGCAATAAAATTCAATAATTCTCAGAGTCTGATCGAACCCAAACAAAAGCAGATGAAAATATAGTTCAAAAATTGTAGGACTGTGGGTTAAATTTAGGAAATTAAAAAAAAAAGTTTAACATAGAAAAGGAAAATGAGAAACAAGAAAATATTAAAGAAAAGATTTCTCAGGAGAGAAGAGAAACAACGGGCTGCTAATCATGACCTTGAGTTACATTTTCAAATGGTTCTATTTATCTCAAATGATACTCACAGTACGTTTTTGGAAAAGTAAATAAATAAGGTATAGCTAGTCTCAAAAAAGAAGAAAAATTACTTTCAATTAAAAAATTATAAGAAGACAATAAAACATAAGATTTGCTTGGCATTAAATTTAGAAACAGACAGAAGGTGTCAGGTGTTTGGCCCTTGAAGAGTGACTGGACCCAAAAGCCCCCTATAGGTAATTTGGAGAGAAAAGAGCCAGGTTCTCAATGTGAAATCAGTGGCTGGAATGGACTTTCTTCATCCATAAAAAGACAGCAATCATAACCATAATGATACTTTGGTATTTGCAACCTATAAACTTATTTTGGCAGGAGAAATTAAGACAATCAATCAGGATTATGACAACATATTTGCTGATTCTATGAATGGATATGAGATGTCCCCATGGGACAGGTGCCAAAAATCTTGTATATTCTTGAGTGTGCTGGAGAATAAACAGGTGGAAGTAAATACAATGTGGGATTGAGAGAAAATTACGAACAAAAATAGATAAGCTTCAAAATGAGCAAGCAAATGAACACTACAAAGCATTTGAAAACTAAATAAAACAACACTATTAACTAGAACCAACAAAATTAATAGTCACTTATTAATACAATAGCTTTCAAATAAAAAATTTTAGTTAAAATAATTGTTTTAATTTAAATTTTAAATACTTACATTAAAATTAATAATTATACATATAAATTGGGTTCTATCATATGTTTTCATATGTGTATAACATTTATAGTGTTTAAGTCAGGTTAAGTCTATCTCAAACACATCATTTCTTTATGATGAAAACTTTCAAAATTCTTCTAGCTTTTTGAAGTGTACCGAACATTATTATCTATACTCATCCACTGGGCAACAGCATACCAGAACTTCTTGCTCTTAATAGTATCTGAGCACCCCTAATGAACATTTTTGATTCCCACCCTCTCTCTCTTACTGTCCCTACTCTCTGGTAACCACTATTCTACTCTCAACTTCAATGATATCTTCCTTTTTTAGATTTCACATATAACTGCTGCTTCTATTTCTGGACTTGGTTTATTTCACTAAACATACTGATACCTAGTTCCATCTGGTTGTTGCAAATGATAGGATTTTATTTCTTTTATGGCTGACTAGTATTCCATTATTATATGTATCATATTTTATTTAATGATTAATCAGTGGATAAGCACTTGGGCTGTTTTTATTTCTTGATTATGATGATTGTTCCTACAATGCATGTGGTGGTGCAGATGTCTCTTTTTGGCATAATCATTTAATTTCCTTTGGATAAACACATACCAGTGGTGACATAGCTCTGTTCTGTGGCTACTGAACTGCAGCAGTAAGCCTACTGGACCTGGCAGAGAAACAGCAGAAGCCCATTCCACAAACCACTGCAGTCTGGAATCTGGGAGCAGAGAATATCCAACGACCTCAACCTCAGCTTTGTAATCTATGGGAGAAAATGGAAGTGGGGTAGACCTGATTGGAAGAGTTGACCAATAGTATTAGTAGATTTTCAAACCTCAAATAACATAAATTTGGATCAATAGCATTAGTACTTTTCCAACCCCTAAGAAGCATAAGAAGCATAAGTTTGGACCAATAGCATTGATCCAAGTTCGATAAAACCCCCTAGACTAGCACACTCAGATGGAGAAAACCTGCAGTTTCCCATTTTACTGCAAGAGTTTCGTTTTTGTTTCTATTCTTCAATAAATCTTTCTCTTACACTCACTCACTCTGGTCTGTGGATTTCATTGTTTGGATTCACAAAACCAAATAAGAACAACAGAAGTGGAGAAACTCCACTTTCACCTGCCAGCAGAAGGAAGAAATCAAGTTTTATCTCAAAACTTCAGCTTCAGTGGGATTGCTGGATCATGTGATAGTTCTCTGCATTTTCATAATGGTTATATTAATTACACTCCCACCAAGAGGATAGATGGATTCCCTTTTCTCCACATCCTCACTAGCACTTGTTAATCTTTAGTCTTTTTGATAATAGGCATTCTTGCTGGGGTGAGGTGCTATTTTCCTGTGGTTTTGCATTTCCCTGATGATTAGTGATGTTTCCATTTTTCCATGTGTCTGTTAGCCATTTGTATGTATTTGCTTAAGAAATGTTTGTTTAAGGTCTGCCCATTTTAAACTCAGGTTGAGTTTTTACTATTGATGTTTGAGGTTTTTATATAGTCTAAAAATTAACTCTTTGTCAGATGTTGCTGTGTTTTGGATCTGACATTCTCCCCAAAATGCCATGTGCTAAAGACTTATGTGCTGGCCTGTGGATCCCCTAGAACGCAGAACAACGCTTAGGAGGTAGGGTCTGTTTGGAATAAGTAAGTCATCTGGATGTGAGGTGTCTACCAAAAGAGCACTCATGAGACAATGCAAAAAGATTCAGAAGAGGAATGATTGGGTTTTAAGAGTTTTAATCCAATTAGTGATTTAATCCTTTGACAGGGATTAATTGAGTGGTAGGGTGTGGCATGGAGGTATATATTTGTATCTTATTTTTATCTGGTAAGTAGAGTCTTTCTCTGATTCCTGATCATCATTGAACTGCTTCCCTCTGCTACTCTCTTCTAACGTAATGTTTACCCATACCTGGAGCCTGCTGTCTGTGGATTAAGACTTCTGAAACCAAAGTCCCCAAATAAATTTTTCCTCCTGTACGGTTTTTCTGGTCAAGTCCTTTAGTCACAGCATTGAAAAATCTGACTAAAACACAATATGTCTGCTTTTATACCAATACCATTTGTTCCCATACCATGCTATTTCAATTACTATGATTTTATAGTGTGTTTTGAAGGAAAGTAGTATAATGTATCCCGGGTTTTTTTTAGCTCAAGATAGATTTGACTGTGTGTTTGTGTGTGTATGTGCATAATTTCACATAAATTTTAGAATTGCTTTTATTAGCCCTGTGAGAATTGTATTGGTAATTTAATAGGGTATGCAATCAATCTATAAATTGCAATGGTAGGTCCCTATCAAGGTGACACTCTGTAGCTATTGGATGGGTGCCAGAATTGAACTATGCTACACAGACTCACTTTCAATCCAGTTCAAGGATGATTCAAAAAAGCTTCCAATTTATTAAGATTGAACCATCAAAACATCAGTTACATGTGATTTTTTGTAGTGCCTTTGGGTTAACTAGGCATCTAACAGTGACTTCATGGGTTCAGTTACTAAAGAGACTTACAATCCAATTCTTATGTCTTTCCAATTGTGAATTGATAAAGATATTAAATATGTTCACTTTAGCTGGGCACATTGGTGCACTCTGTAATCCCAGCAGCTTGGGAGGCTGAAACAGGAAGATTGGGAGTTCAAAGCCAGCCTCAGCAAAAGGTAGGCACTAGGCAAGGAAGTGAGACCCTGTCTCTAAATAAAATACAAAATAGAGCTGGGGATGTCACTCAGTAGTCAAATGCCCCTGAACTCAATCCCCGGTACCAAAAAAAAAAAAAAAAAAAAGAATGTATACACTTTATAATTGACTATAAGAAATCTACCAATTTCTGTATAATAGGTAGAATATAGTTATAAAAGGATGATAGGTAGGGTGTTTCACAAGGCATTTTTTAAGAGTTTCTTGTTTTCTTGTGTGTGTATGTATGTATGTGTGTGCGTGTGTGTATGTGTGTGTGCATGTGAGATTATAGATGCTGAGTCAATTTAGATTTGCTATAGAAGTATTAAATGGGATATCTGTGTTAAAAATCTAAGAATATGCATTGAAGTTTAAAAATAATAAATAGGACATTAGTTAAGTATTTTAAAGCTACCAACATACCAAAAAATAAAAGAATTTTAAAAAGATATGATAAATTGGAAACTAAAAATATTTGACAAAAAAAAGTAAATTAAAAATGTTTATATTTCTGTTAGTAGCTAATGTATTTGAAATATTACAAACATATTAGCTACTAACAGAAATATAAACATTTTTAATTTACTTTTTGAAATACAAGAAACACATGCCTTAAAGTTCTAGTTATATATTATGCATGGAAAGCACATCAGAATGCAAAAGAAAAAAATGGATGGAAAAATCTGTACCTCTCAAATATTTTCCAATATAAAATATGTCACAATATTAATATCAGAAAAAATAAAATTCAAGGTAAAATACTAATGAAGGGAAAAGTAACATTATAATAGAGTTAAAAAACAATAATTAGGCTCAAGTATAATTATCTATGACTTTCATGATATCAATTGAAATCATGTGAGGCAAAATTGATCAAATTAGAAGAAAGGATTGGTGTTTCAGAATGCATGCTGGGAGGTTTTAACTTAACTATCTCAGGAAATTATGAATCAGAAAACAATACAGTATAAAAAGTTGATCAAATAGCTTCATATATAACCCTGCATTATGTAAAAAAACACACATTCTTTTCCAGTATACATGAACATTATGGAAGAATTAAATGCATGAAAATTACAAGTAGGATAGAATATATATGATAAGACACATTCTCTAAGCAAAATATAGGAATTGCAATCAATTGTTATTAAACTGGAACTCAGGGAAATTGAAGAGATAAGAATATACTGTGAGTGGGAAGCATGAATTCCAGCAGCCTTTCTCAGGACAAGCCTGTGGACAGGTGACTAGGAATAGACTCCCCCTGAAGCAGAGTTTGAATAGGAATATGGCTTCTGATCATCAGTTGAAATCATTTCATTTTTTTCCTCTACTTTTATTTGTTACCCTCAAAGTTCATTTTAATCTTTTAGGTATAACAAACATTTTGAAGAATTACCTTGAAAAGAAAAATGGGGATGGACATTCACCATTTGGAGCAATGCAGATAAAATCAAGCACACACTAGCAGTAGGAAGAACCGATGGGCCACTTTAGGTGCAGAAGAAACAACCTAAATAGACTACCATGACCCATGTTCTCAGCAGTGTGGGTTGGGTGACATAGACTTCCAATAGCTGTGAGGATGAGTACTCAAATGGTTTTCTTAGAATAATGAGAGAGAGAAAGAGTAACCCCTTGATGGTAACATTCAAGGTTTACTTCCATAAAATATCTTATTTACATGAAAAAATTGGCTTAGTAAACTCAAGGGAATCTTGTTTTTCTGTAAAAACAGATTTTCAGTCTGACATGTCTTGTGTAAATTTGCCACAAGCTTTATCTTCCCCCACACACAAAAAGTGCACTTCCTTCCATGTCTTTGGAGAACTAAGCCAAGGACATTGTGTTTCCTATTTAAGAGGGAAATGCAGATTTCTCATTAAAAGGCAAAGCCATCATTTTAAAAGGCTGAATTGGAAAGTACTTTAAAAAGAATTCCAGGTGATTAAGGCACTTGAAATAAGTCTAAGAAAATTTCTTGGCTCTAGGCCTATAGAATTTTAATTGTGAAGGGCACATACCGTTGCTTCTGAACTCTTGCTTCTTGAGATTTTTCATCTTCTAGATATGCAAGGGTTAATAGTAGCAGCTTAGTAAATCTTTTTAACTTAAGTAAAATTCTCTTCACCAATTCAAGGTGAACTTGAAGTGAAATCGAATATTCAAAAAAACTTGTATATTGCTAAGTTCATCAATGAATTTAGACTTCATCCTTCTACTATTGGAAGTTTATTGATGAAACAGTTATCTGTCAACACTGATTCAGTCTTGCAATAGAACTTAATTTTTGTGCCTTTAACCTCATCTATGCAACACTTTTCCTGGAGTTGTGCTTTGACAGAATGTGGATCTACCATGTGATCATAGTGATGCTGGTGCTGCTGTCTCATTTTCCCACCTTAAAACATTAAGTCATTCCATATTTTCAGAGTTTGTAATAGCTGAGAAATACCTGATCAATTCTTCTGCCCAAGATAGTATGCCTTATGAGATTTTATGATACTTAAGCAAATTCCTGTCAGTTGAACATAATGTGTTTCCATGTTTTAAAACACATTTTTAAATGTATCAGTTGACTTCATTCTGTTACAAGTCAATAACTGACTACTTTCTCACAAGCTTCTGATAAGAGAATGTAGAAGAATTAACACATTCACCATTACAGAGAAACTGGTTAGAGAATGCATTCCACTAAGAATTTCATTGCTCATAAAAGTAGCTTCACATTTGAAAGGGTTATATATTTGAAATGACTTAAAGAAGTTATTAGTTTGCATATCAAAAATTATTAATTTTCTGATATGAGTTTAAGTAAGTCATAGTAGTCCAATTACATGATGTTACAGCCCGCTGCCCAGCCTAAGCTCTGATTGAACATTAATCATACTTTCTGTTTCAAGCAGAGCATCTAAAGCAAGTTGCACAGCCAGCCAGCCAATCAAAATCTGCAAATAAATCAAGAAATTATATATAATTCTACAAGAGACTTTCAAAAAATAGGACATGAGCCGTGAATTCAAAGTATTGTCACATTTTTCCATTAATTTAAATTTACTCTGTAATCACACCATAAGAGCAGAATTGGAGTCCATGCCCCAGAAATTACTATTGGAATCATCTTAGACAAGTTATTTTACCTCATCTACAAAATGAAGATAATGATAATATGTGACTCAATTACCTTTTAGTACAAGAACCAAAAATTTTAGAAACTATTAAAGGCTTTTAAAATTCTACAGTACTGTGTAAGACTTAAGATCATTTTTACCATCAAAATAAGTTATTTCTACTAACAGAATAGGAGAATTGAATATTTGTCATAACTTTCCCAATAGTCTTGTTTAGCTTCTTAATTAACTTGATTAAACTTGTGAATTTATAGAAAATTTCCCATTGATTTTCTTCCCTAAGAGCTAATATTGTACAATTAAGATCATATGCCTAAAAAAGCAACTTAAATAAATAAATATATTTAATACATTAAAAAACATATAAACTTTGAAAGAAGAGCTTCCATGAGAGTTCTAGAAAATGTGCATTTCTTTTAATCACAAAGGTAGGTGGGAAGTAAAAAAGAAATTAGAGTAGACTAAACTTATTCAATATTAAACACACAGTTCAGACACTTGGATGATACAGGGATAGGCCTCAGAAATTCTTCATTCCCCTATATGGGACATAGTAGTTTTTGAATAAATGCAAAAGTTTTGATCTTGTCAGAAGATCCTTTATGTTTTATATAATGTTCAAAGAGTTTTCTACACCTTGAAAGATTAAGAACAAATTGCTTAAAGGTAGACAGTAAGTATACAAAGGATATCATGAAACAGTTTGCCATTTTAGTTTTGCAATTGCTGAAAGTGTTCATGGGATTCAGTGTTTACAAAGCTTCTTTGTATGGAATTTAGCAGTCTCTATTTACTTAATCAGTCTTTATACTTTATCTCCTGACAAAGAAAGTTTAGACAACATAGTCTGGGGCAATATAGTGCATTCAAAGGAAAAAAAATTATAAAACTATAGAAGAATTTTAGTCAGTAATACCCATAACTAAAAATTACATTTTCATGACTAGCCAAATAGTCCTTCTCAAAGTGATATAGGGTTTAAATATTGCCCCAAAAGTATTGGAGTACAGGAGGAATAATAAAAATATGAGAAATACGGTATTAATATTTTGTGCTTTACACCTTTTTGCTTCTTATGTTCCCCTTTATGGCTTTTGCTTTGGGAGTTTAGAAAAAACAATAAAAATTGAACACTAAAAAAAATTAAGGTTTTTCATTTTAGAAATTGCTACATTTTGTAATCCACAGCAGTTACCTTCTAAAGCCAATTGATTTTTTACATTCACTGTCTTATGTTCTTATGTCATTGTAAGCTCAAGTCATGTCTTGTCAATTTTGCCTTCACAGTTTCATAGAAAGTCATAAGAAATCATAAAGCTTTTTTTCAAATTAACACAGCTTCCCATCACCAGGATCCTAGAAAATATTACTACATACTTTTTATAACAAGAAATGTGAAGTACAAAAGAAATTAGAATAGCTTAAATTTACTGAGGTACTTGCTCACTCTCCACAAATGCTCCCAACTATTATTGGAAAATCAGCCAATGAAAAGCTCAGACTTTCCTCTTCCTTTATAAAGCAGGAAAATAAATTAAGATTTTTAATGAATTGTATCACTGATTTCTAAACACACTAAACAATGGTAAATATGTCTTTCGATTGTTTAAAAATATGTAAAAAAAAAACAAGAGTGTTCCTCCTTGATTTTTCCATGCACAACAGGGAATTTAGTGACAGATAAGTTGGCAGTACGGCATCTGCATTCAAGAAGCTTATGAACAAAATGCCCTACAAAAACTGAAAATGGCCAGAGTCATTTTTGAAACATCAAAAATAATATATAACAAAATGTAGAAGACAGTGTGCTCAACTCATGCTGTTTTATACTTTCTTATACTTTAGTTCAATGTAGGAATTAATTTAAATAATTTACACTTGATATATATTCTATTCAAAATTAGCCAAGATGAAATAACTCCCTTGTTTAGAAATCCTTTTGCTTCAAAGACCTACTTAGTATTACACATGGTACTTGCTAGCATGATGCAGGGGAATCTGGCCTGTTTGTAATAGGTATATACAGGTGTTGCATGAACTAGAAATTCATGAGATTCATTTGTTGTCTGTTCTTTCATTTCATTTTTTTTCTCAATAGTATACTGAATGTTTCCCACCAGATTTTGCCCTTTCTATATTACGTTGTTTTTGCAACACAGCTCTAATGTTAGTGTGGACTTAGTAGATTTTTTTCAAATTCATAACGTTGAGGTGGCCATATATCTTGCTTTAGCCAACGAAAATGTTAGCAAAATAGATATAGATTTCATAATTTGCACTGTAATTTGCACTTTTGGTTTGGCCTCTTTGGGGTGCTAATTTTCTGTGACATGCACACATCTTATGTAGCTACTGCACCAATAATATGTCCCACTAAAGAAAGGTGGAGACACATGGCCTTCACCATAGCAGAAGTCTGGAGTCCAAATTTGCCTCAACCAGCCTAAAATCACAGGCCACTAGCAAACGTGAATTCAATAATACGATAGTTACTGTAAGCCACTGGTATTTTGAGGTTATTTATATGCATGTATATGTATCTGTTCAGACTAGTAAATACTTCTGCATGTATCTGTGCAGACTAATAAATACTTCTTTTCTTTGTATGATTGCTATAGCATTCTGTCTTTTGTTGAAGATCCTATATCTCTGTTTATTCTTCAGTAAGTAATTTGTCAGTTAAAAATATTTGCAGTTCCAAGACCTATACCAACCTTTATAGCTGTACTGAATGTCCTCATACTATCTGACCTTCTTAAGTCAAAATTTAAAGAAGAATCTGATTGTTAGCCAAAAAATACGATAGCTAGCAATGAATCACATGTCCATTGGACTAATAGTTTCAAATTGACTGCCAACTCCTAGCTGCGAACAGAACAAGTTATTTTAATTCTCTTTAAAAATGATTGTGAATAGGAAATAAAAGGATTTTTCCTAATAAAATATTTTAAGAATAAGAATATATTTTTTAGCTATTGATGTATAGATTGTCTATTACTCTGAAATTCAATCTGTCCAAATTCACACGCACAAATACAACACACGTTCATTACAACATAGAGAAACAATCATAAACACAAATTATTGGCTCTCTGGGGCTGGGGCTGTAGCTCAGTGGCAGAGCACTTGCCTAGCATGTGTGAGGCACTGGTTCAATCTTCAGCACAAAATAAAAAATAAATTAATAAACAACAACAAAATTATTGGCTCTCATAGCCATCCTCTGATTATATTCTGTATTATTTCATCTGCCATTAGTATAATGAAATATCAAGACTAGTTACTTAAAAAAAAACAATTTTCTTTAGCATATGGTAGTGGAAGTTCAAGGGCATGGTACCTACTTGGCTCTAATGAAGACTTTATGGTGGATGGTATCATGGCAAGAGCACATTTAAGAGTGAGGATCACGTGGAGAAAAAAGAATTCAGAGAGAGCAGAGGGGACAGTCTTGTTTGTTCTATAACAACTCACTCTCATGAGAACTAACTGGGGTTCCATGAGAACTACTGAATCCCTTCTGAGGGCACCACCATCAGTAAGTAATCCACTACTCCACATCTTAAAGGTCCTGCCTACTAAATCTGATTCAGTGGATCTTTTAACTCATGTGGGGTAGAAATCAGTACGTTTGACAGAGGCTTTGTAAAAATTATTTATTCCATTACTTCATATAGCAAAGTGGCTAAGAAAAGTAGCAAAGAAATCAAGAGTTGAACAAGCAACAAGGTGGCCGCTCCATAGCAGAGGTTAATGATGTCCAGGGATGGACACATATATATGTTGGGGGGGGGGCTAGAATTTAACATATTCATGTGCTATGTTACATCGTTATCATTGTATCTGCATCATTTTGTATTCGGCTAACAATGAATACTTGCCCATGACTCAAAAACCTGCCTCAAAATTGTGCTTTTCTTCTTCATAAGCATATGTTTCAGCATGTAAATGAGGGTCTTGGTTACTTTCTGGGCAAGTGTTTATTGTTAGATCTACTTACACCACTTTAATGCTTTGTCTTAAACCATGGATGTAGTTAGGGAGGCCTTCCTGCATGGATCTTAAGCATAGTGTGTGCAGTTCTTTCATCCTCCATCAACTTAAACTTTAAAACATTACTCCTGCCTCATTACCAAAATTTTTCACTGTGAGCACCAAACTTCCAACATTGAACCCTTGGGGAACAAACCATATCCAAGCCATGGTAGACTCTAGGACTAATAAAACATTAATATATATATATTAGTTTCTACTAATATTACACTAATAAAAAGTGAAATTAAAAATCAAGATTAATACAGTGACATCAGCAGGATGGATGAATAGGAAACCCCAGATGATGTTCTTCCTGAGAAACAAAACCAGAACAGCTTCATTGAAATGAGTTAGAAAAGCCATTTCAGTGTCTCCTCTAACCCAGCAAAGTTTGCAATTTGAAGAAGAAGCTCAATTCTTAGCTTCTCCCATGGGAGAGAAAGAGAAGATTAGGATGTATTTTCACTGCTCTAATTTAGGGACAACTGCTGCCCAATGTCTGGTAACTGACTTATCTGACTCAGAACATTGATGGACCAGCATAGTTTTGACACTTTTAGGATGCAGAAGGAAAAAGCTCAATGGTGTGTGGCAGTGAAAGAGAATCTTCAGTACTGCACACAGGCATCAGAGGAAGGAAGAAATTGGAAACCCTTGGAAAATAAATCAACAAATCCCTTGTAAATTAGAAATTGTACTCACAAGCCCAGAGATAATGCATTTTTCATAAAAGTGCTGAGTGGACCTCCAAATATCTAGCTGGGTAGGATTAGTGAATGTTTTGTCACATACAAATCCAGCCTGAAAAGACTGGGAAAGTTGGTTACGTTTTTGTTTGCATAGAATGTAATACAAAGTAAGATACACGATGAGTTAACAGGAAAATATGGAAAAAAAATATATATATATGTATATAATTCCAGAAAGAGATCTATTTATTATCTGACTATGTATTATTAAACAAAGAGAAATTCAGGAACTAAAATATACAAATAACCCAGAAATGTTGGAAGTGGTTTATGAAATAACTGAACTGAAAAATCTACTAGCAGATATTAATAGCAGTCTTGAAGCAATAGAGGAAAGTTTCGATGTTGAAGCCAGGACATTTGAAATTATTGAGTCAGACAAACAAACAAACAATAAATAAACAAATAAATAAAAGGATAATGAAAACTTAAATAAGCCTATGGAACTTAAGGGACCTCTTCAGGTGACCAACACATGCATTATGAAAGTCACAATTGGGATTTTATATACTTTCTAACAACATAAAAATGTAGAAATAAAAAATTTAGAAATACAATTAAAACTAGGTATAAGTTCTATTTTCACAAAATATTTAAATACACTTTTGTCAAACACAAACCAAATTCAATAAATAAGCAAATATATGCAGTTTTAGTAGTATCACGCAGAAGCCTAAAACATAAATTTACTGTTTTCATCTTCATGGAGTCCATCTCTATTTTTTAACATCTGAAGAATAAAATCTACAAAGGACTCATCCTCAATGTAGGAAACATTCCTATAACATTAATTTAAACATAATGTAATAAACCTAGAAATAAGTTTTAAAGTTCTAACACACCAAAAAATTCCCATCAAACCCATTCATTAAGATAACAACCACAAATTTATACATCTCTGTAACTATTAATTTGGAGATAAAAATCCAAATTATAATTTCAAAATATTTGGACTGTTTATACATATGTAGTCAAACTAATTGCAAAGTTTATTATGCAACATATCAATATATACAATTTAAAAAATATCATGCATATATGAAAAGGTATTAAAAATGCATTTATGATTAAATCATCAGTCCTACAGCAGGATTTGGAGGGAAGACTTGAAGGTGATGTTACTTAAACCAAGAGTCTTAATTTATAACAGACGAGTTTTTATTATCATTTTAATTAATGTGAGAATGTCCATAGCCATTAATATTTAGCTTTATTTTTGGAAGTGTTCAAGTGTTATTGAAAGGTAGGACAGTCAGATAGTAAGACATTGGCAGGCAGGCAGGCAGGACAATGGGTCCCAAACAGATTTCTCTTTAGAAATATTCCAAACATTCCAACCACCAAGGCCCTTTGACAAAAAGAAATGGGAAAAGAAAAGGGAGGACAGACCTGAGTGAAAGCTATAGATAATTTCAAACTCAGTGACTAAAAGGAACAACCAATCAGAATGTTTTGGGCCCAATTAGTGAACAAGTTACTTTCCAGATACTTAATTATCACAAAAGTTATGCAACACCCCTAAACCCAAACCCTCATGAGCAACTCTCTATTAGAACCCTTTCTGCTCAGTGACAGCTCTGTTTCTTTTCTTCTCACTTGAATAAATCTTTCTCTCTCACAACTCCCCCACATTGTCTGTAGATTTTATTCATCAAGATTGGGAGAGAAAAATGTGGAAAAAAGTTGCTGGTGATCTTTGGCTGAGTAGTAACACTATTAGGTGTGGCATGTGTGGAACCTAAAGAGGTCAGGCACAAATGGGTCCTGCCCTGCCTGATCATGACAGCAGAAAATCCAGTTTCATCATGGCAAATCCGATCTACGTAACAGAACTATCATTATTGACTTGATAGGTAAGCATGACCACTAGTTCTCAAGATAACTGGTTGTGGAACCAAATCAGGGATTTAGAAACAAGAAGAAGCAATTTTCTATATTGACTAGTGCTGTAAACAATTACTGTGATGCTTTAAATACTTTACAATGTAAGGTATACAGAAATCACCATTATTACTCAACATCACTGAAAGTTCTGAACAGTCTAATAATTTATAAAATATTAATAAATTATGAGAAAAATAATAGTATTGTTTGCAAATGATAGAGACTTTGGAAAACTCAGATTTATTATGAATTAAAATAGCTAAGTTTTAAAAAACATAAATATCAAAGGATTTTCTCTACACTAGTTACTAGTATTTAATACACAAAATTACTTAAAAATGAATACATCAAAATAATAAAATATGAGAAATAATGCTAATTGCAAATTGCTGTAGCCAAAGAGAAATACTGGGAAATTTAATTATGTAATATTTAAAATTTTTTCTAATTCAAATACCAAGAAAAGTAAATATTTTAAGAGAATTGCAATAAAGATGAAAGAAAATTTTCAAATGCTTTATTATACAAAATACCTTAATTTTTATAAAATTATGTAAGTGGGAAGATGGGCAAATATATTTTAAAAGAAATACCAATGACTGACATGCATTATGAAAAAAAATACTTTCAACAGCAAGCAGAAATGGAAATTTGAAGTGATATTTTCTTTCACTTAGGAAATTTTTAGTTAATGTTAGAATGAGTAATTAGAATAATCAGTGCTGAGGAAGATCTGATAAAATGAGCTAAGGAGACAGGTCTAACCTCACTTAAAAGTAATTTTTCAGCCAGGCTGCAGTGGCACATACCTATAATCCCAGTTGCTTCGGAGGCTGAAGCAAGAGGATCAGGAGTTCAAAGCCAGCCTCAGCAAAAGTGAAGCACTAAGCAACTGAGACTCTGTCTCTAAAACAATACAAAATAGGGTCAGAGATGTGGCTCAGTGGTCAAATACCCCTGAATTCAATTCCTGTAACCCCTCACACCCAAAAAAGTAATTTTTCAGAATATATTTTACATAAAAGTGTTTATGGTTTAACTTAAAAATTGATATTTGAGAAATGTATTCTAGGTAAATGATCATCTGTTACAGAATTTTAAAAAATGTTTTTATTAGTTCATGGTAGTTATACATAGTAGTGGGATCCATTTTGACATAATCACACATGCATGGAATATGATTTCCTATATTTCAATTCTCAATACTTTCTCATCCCATTCCCTATCCCTTCTTCTACTCTGCCAGTCTTCTGTTTTTTATTGATATTTTATAGATGTACATGAATGCAGAATTCATTATGGTATATTCATGAACGTAATAGTATAATTTGGACAATTTTATCCCACAGTTCCTCCCTTTTTCCATACCAACTTTGTTTTATTCAATCTCCTTCTTCTATTCCCTGATCTTCCCTACCATCATGATATCCATCACCTTTCTTTTTTTCCCACTTATATTTTCTAGCTTCTTCTTCAAGGAGAACTTTTATCTCTTGACTGTAGCAGTCTGGCTTATTTCATGTAGCATGATGTTTTAAAGTTCTGTCCATTTATCAACAAATGTCATAATTTCCTTCTTCCTTAAATACCAGCAAGTGGGGTAGCAGGGTCATATGGTAGTTCCATTCCTAAACTGTTGAGAAATCTCCATACTGCATTGCAAAGTGTTTGTACTAATTTGCAGTCCCACCAACAATGTATGATTGTACCTTTTTCTCCATATCTTTGCCAGTATTTATTCTTATTTGCATTTTGATGATTGTTACAAATTTTTATGAGACAAATTTTTGTTATCAGCCTAAATGTCTCAAAACTTAAAATTTTTAGAAAGTTTGATGCATCTGTAAGTGGAATATTATGCAGTATTTAATGTGTATTTCAGTAGATGTTTCTCACAGTTCTGAAGACAGAAAACTAAAATCAATGGGTTAACAGTGTTAACTTCCTTTGGTGGTTTCAGGTGAGAATTCATTTCATTGTTTATTCTTTGATTAATTTCTGAAGACCATCTACACTCTTTGGCTCATGGTCCCTTACTTTAATTATTTCAGCCTCTTTTTCCCATGTCATATTTTCTACACTTCACTGATACTTTCGTCTTCTTTTACTGAGAACTCTCAGAAATATGTTACATTTAAGTGGATAATCCAGGATCACAAGATGCCATACTAAGATCTTTAACCACAGCTGCATAATTACTATTCCATCTAAGGTAATATTTGTAGATTTGAGGAATACATGTGAACACACTGGGCAACCATTTTTCAGGTTGTCATTATAAAACAAAATATTACATGAAGAAGACACATGCTGTGGTCTGAATATGTGGAAACCTAATCACCAGTGTGATGGTATTAGGAGATGACACCATTGGGAGATATTTAGGTCATAAAAGTAGAGCCCCATGAATAAATTATTACCTTTATAAAAGATGTCTCAGAGTGCTGCCTTTCCTCCTAATGATAGTTTTAGTGAGAAGATGTGTACAAAGAAACAAGCCCTCACCAGTCAAAAATTTATAGGTGCCATTATCTTGGACATCCTAGTCTCAAGTAATGTAAAAAAATGCACATCTGTTGTTCATAAGCCACTCAACTTATGGTATTTCTGTATAGCAGACCACATGAAGTAAGGCAGTATGTAATTTTACTTTTCTAAATAGTGAAATTGTATATGTGGTATTTACCTGTTTTCAAATCATTTTGAAAATGAGAATGAGAATGTAAAACTGCTTAAAACAACCCTTTTTCAATATCAGAATCTTTTCAACCAGAGTCTTTCTAAATGGTGATCCTGCATTATCTAAAAAGCTGTTGTAAATACATACACAGAAATAATTCTTTTTGATGTTAGTGCACACTATATCTACACTATATCTAGAAAAGTGAAATGAATCTGACCTAAGTTTCCTATGCACATATATGAATAAACCTCAGTGAATCTTACCATCATTTATATCCACAAGACACTAACTAAAAGTCACACAAAACAAAACTCTATAAACAAATAGCAGAAATCAGTAGAGAACAGAGAAAAGAGAACAGGAGGAAGTTGCAGAAAGGGGAAGTACTGAGAACTGAAGTAGAGCAAATTATATTCCAATCTTTTATAATTATGTCAGAATTAATCCTGATGTTTTATATAACTTTTAACAGAACCAATAAAAAGAAAACAAACTAAAAAAATTCATTTTTCACATATGAATAGGTAATTAAATTTGAATATCCAAAAGCAAATAAAATAAATAAGTAAATAAAAACAGAGGAATACACATGTCTTGTGATATAACATTCAGTTTATCCTTTATTAAAATAGTAAATATGTTCTTTCTGGGTTTTTTTTTTTTTGGCTAAATGAATAGTTTAATGTTAGTAAGAAAGCCAAATAGGTGTCTATCTGTGGTTTACACAAACAATATAATAATGAAAATACATTTTCTATTCATTATCTTCTTTTTTTAACTAATCTTTGAAATATTGCCAGTTGTTTTGAATTATTGTTTGTAAATTAAAATTTGTAGAAAATTTCAGATTTTATTCACATTTTTTATATTACTTTAATATAAACATTAATTTAATATTGAGAGAGGGGCAATTTTTAACCAGCAATTTAAAATTATAAATAAGCATAATTTGGTCAGTTCTTACAAAACTTAGAAAATACTATTTTTCTCTTGGTAATAATATTAATATTGTTATTATTATTAGCGCTTTTTCCCCTTATTTTTGCTGCATGATTTAATCAATTGATAACGTTTAATTTTGATTTTAACCCAGAATACCCATGCTCTTTATTTGCCAATCGAATAGTATTCCTTAGAAATCTGAATGAAATTTCTTTACTGTTCTATACCAAAGTCATTAAAGATATTTTATTTCCAAAGTAACATTCAATAGCAATATTGAATAATTATTTCTTAATTAGAAAGAGGAAAAATAAGTAATGTTTTGCTGCTGTAGAAAAAAAATAGAGTATCCTTTCTGAATTTGCTTATATCAATTATAATAGTCTCTGTCTTTTTGGATGAAGCTGTGGTGTGTCCTCTGCTCTCTGTCTGCCTCTGGATATTTCTATTTCATTTGATAAGTGTGGCTGGCCTGCCTGCTGTGAGATTTATGAATCTCTTGGGTGAAAGTAATGGAAAAAGTAATGGCACTCATTTGGAGATTACCTTAATTATGCAACTCTTAGAGTCTGTGTTATTCACAGCTTAACATTTTCCTTTGCCATTAGTATACTTTCCATTTCTGCATTCTGATTGGTCATGATTTGTTTTCTTTACTTTCTTGCTACATTTACTTATTTATTTTTTAATCTTTGCCTCTGAATAATGAGAACAAAAACCATATCCTGATTTTCATTCAAATTCAAGTTTAGCCGCTGATGCTAGCATCCGTCCATTGCTGCATGATTTGGTCTTGTTTTTACAGCATTTACCTAACTGTTTTTTCTGATTAGTATTTGCTCTTTCTTCACTGATAGCATGTGTTTTGGCACATGGGGTCTTTGGATAACTCCCAGAGGTCAAATGAAAATAGTATTTCACCTGAAATCCCTGCAGTTCAGGAAGCTGAGTCAGGAGAATCCCTGAAGCCAGCCTCAGCAATTTAGCTAGGCAGTAAGCAACTCAGTCAGATCTTGTCTCTAAACAGACAAACAAACAAACAAAAAACGTGGTGGTGATGTGGCTCAGTGGTTGAGCACCCTGAGTTCAATATCCCTGATAACAGAAAGAAATAAAAGAAAATAGTATTTCAGTCAAATTTCACAACAAAGAATTGACCCCTTGGTGTTTATGGTGAGGACTCTGTATTCCTTTCGTCTTCTAATTCTAATGAATATATATTGTATTCCATATGCACTGTTTCTAAGCTATTGTTTTTGGAAGCTTTCCAATTTCCATCTTTGATCTAAAAAAAGAAAATCAGATATAAATTTTTTTATGCAAGTCAGAAAGTTTGCCAACTAAATACCTCATTAACTTTGTTTTATGTGTTAAATAATTAATTTGCCCTGATATAAAGTACTTAATTTGAGATTCAATTCTTAATTTTTGTTGAGAACTTTACCAGGTTATACTGGTTTTCCTATACCTCATTACAGTATTAAAATTTAATGAATTCATTAAATAGTGGAGTAGTGAAGTCCCAAAATTTTCGGAATTGTCCTAATCCTAGCCATAACACAAAATGAGCTTCTGGATCAAATTTGATGTGGGAGTTTTGTCAGTCTTCATCAAACTTCCAAATAATGTTGATTCTATTAGGTATAAAATAGAGTCCACCATTGGACTCTAATATAGGCAGTAGAGTAAATCTGGTTTCAATATTAAAATGTTTTTAATCAAACTTTAAAACTGTAAGTTGTGTAAACACATTCTGTATTTACTGTGTGAAACACAATGCAATTTTGTTTACTTTTAAAATTTAAATGCCATGATAAAGAAGGATTTGCAGACATACATTGCTATTTATTTAGTAACTACAGGCATGGACATATAAATTTACTCTCATAATTGTTTGCTATGAAAAGGTGTTTTACTTTTCTCTCCTCAAAGCAATTGCATATAACCTTTTCTCTGTATATAAATGAACTCATTAATGAAGTAAGTTATGAGACAATTTTTTAATTCATAAAATATACAAACAAAAGGTGGTCTCATATTTCAAGGCAAAATATTCATTATTGTGATACTTTTTCATCTGTAGAAATAATTGATAACTACTTGATAGCCTCTTTTATTAAATTTCTAATTGTATAAAAAATAAACACAAGAATCTTAGGTAGAAAAATCTTTTTCATTCCTTTAAATGCTTAATTTCTGTGACATAAATGAAGTAATAAGAAAACAATTCACTTGGAAAATGAAACTTAAAAAATACAATTTTTCTCCTAAATTATTTTTTAAAGAAGATTTTGTAAAATGTTAAATAATATTGGACAGTAATTTTGTTGTATATTTGTTGTATCCACATATTAAACATCAGCTCAAAAAATGTGATTTATGTCAAAGTATATTTTTGTTCCAATAGGATAATGTTAATAACTTTAAATACTTTTTTATTAACTTTTTAATTTATATATGACAGTGGAATGCATTACAATTCTTATTACACATATAGAGAAAAATTTTTCATATCACTGGTTGTATACAAAGTATATTCACACCAATTTGTGTCTTTATACAGGTACTTTGGATAATAATGACCATCACATTCCACCATAATTTCTAACCCCATATTCCTTCCATCCCCCTGCCCTATCTAGAATTCACCTATTCCTCCCATGCTCCCCGTCCCTATCCCACTATGAACCAGCCACCTTGTATAAGAGAAAATATTTGAAATTTGTTTTCTTGGGATTGGCTAACTTTACTAAGCATTGTCTTCTCTAACTCTTTCCATTTACCTTCAAATACCATGATTTTATTCTTTCTTGTTGCTGAGTAATATTGTATTGTGTATATATGCTACATTTTTTTTTATCCATTCATCTACTGAAGGGCATCTAGGTTGGTACAACAGTTTAGCTATTGTGAATTGTGCTGCTATAAACATTGATGTGGCTGTGTCCCTGGAGTATGCTGTTTTTAAGTCCTTTGGGTATAGATCAAGGGGATAGATAGCTGGGTCAAATGGTGTTTCCATTCCCAATTTTCCAAGAAATCTCCATACTGCTTTCCATATTGGCTGAACCAATTTGAAGTCCCACTGGCAGTGTATGAATGTACCTTTTTCCCCACATCCTCGCCAATACTTATTGTTGTTTGTATTCATAATACCTACCATTATGACTGGAGGAAGAGTGGTTTTGATTTGCATTTCTCTAATTTCTAAAAATGATGAACATTTTTTCATATGTTTGTTGATTGATTGTACATCTTCTTCTGATTAGTGTCTGTTCAGGTCCTTGGCCCATTTGTTGATTGGGTTATTTTGTTTGTTTGTTTGATTGATTGATTTTTGTTTTTGATGCTTAGCATTTTGAGTTCTTTATATATCCTAGATATTAGTGCTCTGTCTGACATGCACGTGGTAAAAATTTGCTCCCATTCTGTAGGCTCTCTATTCACTTAACAGATTGTTTCTTTTGCTGAGAAGAAACTTTTTAGTTTGAGTCCATCCCATTTATTGATTCTTGATTTTAATTCTTGTGCCAATGGAGCCTTGTGCCAAAGAAGGTTGGGGCCTAATCCCACACAATGGAGATTAGGACCTACTTTTTCTTCTATTAGATGCAGAGTCTCTGGTTTTATTTAAAATACTTTTATCATTACTTAATAGATTCATTTTTTTAAAAAATTTTACAGTGGGTGAGTCAAAACAAAATGAGTCAAACCAGTTCTGGAATCAAGCAAGATAGATTTTTTTAAATGGAGATATTTAATATCTCCACATTATATAAATTTATTTATATAATTAAAACTACTGGTTTTGTATTTTCTGCATCTCCATTTAAAAGCTATATTAAATACAATAAAGATTCTATTAATTATATGACATTTGCTTCCAATAATCATAACTAACAAAAACAAATATAGGTCAAATAATCAAACAACATGGCATGATGAAGACAGGAGGCAGATTGTAGCATCAGGGTAGAGCTTTCACAATAAGAAAAAGATGCATAGAAATAGGTGATTAAAGAGGCTTGTGAGATCCAAAGTCCAATATACCAGGACATGCACAAGTACAGAAGAATTAAAGGATACCATAAGGTTCTGTGTAGGATGCTTTCGGACTATGATGAAAGCTCCCAGGTACTAAAATGTTGAACTTGAAGCAGGTTGAGAATTTGGCACTCAGGACCTCACTAAAACCACTATGAACAAAGACATAGTCACTGAAGTCAAGGAAAAGCCAATGATGACCATTTTAGATATTATTACAGTGGTCCTAAAGTACTATGTGTTGAAATTAAATAAAGAAACAGGTGCAGTGAAAGTATAATAGGAAGTCAGTTTTCAATTCAACAAATAGCAATCAATAGAAACAACTGCATGTACATTAACAAAAATAACAAAAATAAAGTACAGGAAAAAAATTGGCTGGGTGTGGTGGTGCACACCTATAATCCCATCCACTTGGGAGGCTAGGGCAGTATGATCATGAGTTCAAAACCAACCTCAGCAATTTAGTGAGGCCCTAAGTATTTAGTGAGACACTTTCTCTAAACAAAATATTTTTTAAAAAAATGGTAGAGGGGTACAACTCAGTTGTTAAGCACCCTCAGGTTCAATCCTTAGTGCCCCTCCCAAAAAAAGAAGAAGAAATTGAAGAAATGTCCAGGATTTGGATGAAGAAAATGTCCAAACCTCACTAAAACACATAAAAGAAGTCTTGAATCAATGTAAGTAAGTATATTCTTCTTACATGGAAAAGAGCAATTAGAAAATTTTGAATCTCCTTCAATTTATGTGATCCTGTAATCCAAATGGGGAAATAGTATTGAGGAAAGCTGACAAAGTTTATTCTAAGTATTCTGTATAATATAGAAAATTAAATATGAATTAAGAATGGAATTAAGAAAGTAAAGTACTGATGATTTGTAATAACAGTTTAAGTAAATTCTAAAGCTGAAACAAATAATCCTGCTTACATATTGTCAAGTCAACAGAACAAAATTTGGTCTATAGTGAGTGTGGCATTTAGAATCTGTGCTGAAAAAACTTTATTCAACAGATTATTTGGGGATAATTATCTAGGTTTTTTTTTGCCCCCTTTAGTACCAGGGATTGAACCTAGAGACACATTCCCAGCCATATTTTGTATTATATTTAGAGACAGGGTCTCACTCGGTTGTTAGTGCCTTGCTTTTGTTGAGCTTAGCTTTAAACTCATGATCTTCCTGCTTTAGCCTCTTGGGCTGCTGGGATTACAGGTGTGCGCCACCGCACTTGGCTTATCTAACCATCTTAAAACTATAAATATAGCTGTATACATATCTTATTATTTGAGCAGGCTATATAAGTCTCAATGAACTAAACTTTTTTTGAAATGGCTAAGATATTAGAATGGATTATTTGAATATGAAAGAAGTTTTTTTAGAAAAACTTGCTAAAAAGATACAGATTACATAAATCATAGTTGATAAATTTAACTACATGACTATTTAAAATTTCTTTATTAAAATTTTTTAAATGTCAAAGAACATGCAACCATCTTGGCAAGTCCTTTTCTTACAAACAAAACTGATAAAAATATTTCAGTGCAGAGCCCTTACAAAAAGACCAACAATATTTTATGAGAAAAGATATGCATCCTAAGTAGGGTCACACACACACACACACACACACACACACACACACACACACACACACAAACAGCTGTCATAATCAAGAGGCTAGAATGTAAATAACAGTGAAACATTTATACAGTTGGAAAATTCCACAAGAGTTTTGCAAAAAATTGAACTTCTCTTTATTTCTTCACTGAATTTAAACTAAGTCTTGATTAACAACAACAACAAAAACCCTCACCAGTTCATGATTATTTCTAGCTAGGAAGTCAATTGTATTAAGTAATTTCCCAGTCCAGACAACTAATCTAATAATCCACTCTGATTTAAATCTCAGTGCAATACTCAATCATTGCCTGCATCCTTCTGCTTCCTAGATTGGTTGCTAAATTCCTGGGGAGACATCAGCTGTATCCTAGTGTCCAATCTGGGGAGCCTCAGACTTTACCCCCACTCATTTTAATTTGATCTCAATTCCTGCTGGCTTTGCTCCAAGGTGCTTTTATTTTTTGATCTTCCTACTACTGGTTTCATACAGTGTGATGTGTCCTTACCAGTCCTTGTTGAATGGGCCACTGGCGAGTTACTAAATTTTAACCTCATGTTCTCATTAGCTCAGAAATATTTCTACAGAAAGTTAATCTTATTATGTAAATGAAACAAATCAAATAAGCAGAGCAAGATATAAGCACTAGAATATTCAGTTTGGATTTTTTCTTGGAACAAGAAAAGCAAATGACAAATTAAAATTTCCTAAATATTCACCAATATAGATCAAAGGGATATAATAAAACCATTCAAAAGAACAATGTAGATTTATAGGTGATGATAATTTACTTGATGGAAGAAAAACAGCAGAATAGCATTGCCCTTTTTGTATAAAAATGGAATATAAATTCATGGTAGATTTCTGGATTAATATTCAAAGAAATGAAGATGGTAATAGGGAGTCATCTATTTTACCTTTTTATTAAAAAAAGGAAAACTCAGAAAATTTAAAATAATCATGCAATGAATTATGGTTTTGCCTAATATTTTGCCATATCTTAGTCACCTTGATCTACCTAATATTATTCTGTTATTTTTATTAATCCAAGTAATGTAACCTTCCTTTTATTTGTATATACTTTTATTTTCTTCTATTGCTTTTCTTGCAAAAAAAATACAGACTTTGTGTTTTTTATTTTCCATTTTAAAAACTTAGAAGAAATGTTGAACATTTTGACTAATAAAAAGTCATTTTAATTTGATCTCAATTCCTGCTGGTTGCTCTAAGGTGCCTTTATTTTCTGATCTTCCTACTACTGGTTTCATACAATGTGATGTGTCCTTATCACAGATCATAATCATCTTTGACCTATTTAATTGGGAAATTCTGAACACATCATAGAAATTGTGAGAGAATAATGATTATAAGAATCTGAAAACTTCATGACTGTGTTGCCACTCACTGATAATCATTTTATAAAAGAAATAAAATGAATATACTTTAGTTATTTATGGTGAATTCAGAAAATTACACAGATCAGAGAAAGTTTTTCTTTGCTGTGTCATTTTTTCCCCCTCTTGGGATACTGAGCATTGAACCCAGCTCCATCATGCTAGGGAAGCATAGCACTACTTTCCCAACCCTTTTATAATTTGATTTGGAGACAGGGTCTCATTAATTTGCCCAGGCTGGCCTCAAACCTGTGGTCCTCTTGCCTCAGCCTCCCAAGGAACTGGAATTAGAGGCATGTGCCAGCACTCTGACTTTTGCTCAATCTTTCATGGAGTCTTCTCACACTGAAAAATGTTGTATATATTCAGGTTTGTCCCTACCTTTCAGATATATTCCTTGACATCTAGACAGACTTTTAAAGTGATTCAGTAAATTCTTTTTAGTTCAAACTAAGATTAGGCTGCAGAAAACTGGATGGAATCTTGAAAAATATGCTTTCATCTATCAAATAATAGGCATGGTATAAACATTTCTATGGTTAAGCTTGATATACATGATTACTAGATTTTGAACTTCCTTCTTTCCATTTGTGGCCTCTCCCTTGTCTTCCTACTATTCTTTCTTTCTTTCCTCTTTCCTTTCTTTCATTCCTCTCTTTCTTCTTTCTTTCCTGCAGGCATTTATGGAATGGACACAGTATTAAAATCTGGGATGAAAAATGGGAATAGAGAAGTACTAAGAATTTTATTTTTATGTAGGTATAACAATTTTCTTAGGGTATTTCTCAGAATTCATCATTCTTGAAAATCTACCTAAGAATTTTAGCCCTATTTTACATAAAGGCTCATGTCTTTTATTCCAAAAAGTCATCTTAGATTGTTGTTTTGTAATTGTTTCTGCTTCACTGCTTTATTTATCTTATTTGGAACCTCCGTTTTTTCCTTATCACTTTTCTTCTATATTTTCTCCCTCTTAGCAGCTGCCATTACTCTCATTGTTATACTCCCAGTGATGTCTGTAGTGCTTCAAGTATCAATCAACTTCATTTTATATTGTAAGCATGGATGGATAGTTTGTTTGCTCTCCTTATTGATCTGAATGGATTTTAGAAGATATGTGGAGAGATTTGGATTCAGGCATCCTTTATTATTCTGTAGAACATCACTAGTCTGAATTACTGAATGTTGAACAATGTGCTTCTGGACTCCTCAATCACTAACTCTTAAGTCTACTCACATTGACCTCTGTGGTCTTAATGAAGTAAAGAAGAAAATATCACCATAGTTCTAATCTGTTATAGATCTGCCCTGACTGTGGAAGAAATGAAGAATAGTAATCTGGAACTCTTAAAATAATTGTTTGAATACACTCAAGTGAAAAAGGAGCTTGCAACACTTGATGACTAGTTGGTATGTTTTGATACTTATCCTCTTGGCCATGTCAACTTCCATTCTTGATTATCCAGTAGTAACATTTGCCCACCCGAGCCTCCTGGGAAGCAATTCTGCTGTGAAATCTTTTTTTTTTTTTTTTTTTTTTAGAGAAAGAGAGAGAGAATTTTTTAATATTTATTTTTCAGTTTTCAGCAGACACAACATCTTTATTTTATTTTATGTGGTGCTGAGGATTGAATCCAGCGCCCCGTATATGCCAGGCGAGCATGTTACCGCGTGAGCCACATCTCCAGCCCCTGCTGTGAAATCTTTGGCCCTATATCCCCACTTCCATTTCTTCATATCATTTCAGTAAAGCATTAATATGCTCATAGATCAGAGCAGATGATTAGAGGAACATGGTTGTTAAGTTTAGTTTGATGATTAGGAAACCAAGAAGGACTCTTTCTCTAAGATTTATATAATTAATAAGGAGTATCAAAAAATAAGAATGTAAAGTGTTAGGTCTCATATAAAAAAGCTGTTAGGAGAAAAGCATCTCTTTAGAGAAAACTCGATGCAAGTCATGGAATTAACGGTTTTGGTCCCATGACAGCTTTTTATATCTGTCCTTCAAAAAAAAAAAAAAAAAAAAAAGGAATGAAATTGTGAAAATCATGACTGTGTGGCCAGACTCAGGGGAAATTTGTCTTCAATATGTGGGCATAAGAAAGTCCCTATATGTAGAGTTCTGGGAGAATTACAATAATGCTTTTCTTCATACTGTTGCAGGATTGTTGCACAGAGGTGGGACACTGAGGCTTTTAGCAGGAAGCAGAGCTTATTAGTGCCAGCAATGGCTCAATGCAGGCTGAACCCTGAGGCTGGGGCATTGCTTTGTATACCCTTTCTGAGTTTCGTTTTCATATTAGCTCCTTTGTCTCCCATATATGGTAACATACAGTTTGATTTGGTATCCTAAGCTACAGGGTTGCAACAAAGTTACCACACAATTAATCATGAGCACATAGATGCTGACAGTGCCATGTGGCCTTATACTTTAGGGAGCCCATTATTCTGGGAGGGCTGTTACCACAATACCACATAGAGCAGTCACTTTGGGCTTCTTTCAAGAATTTATCTTTTAGTCTGAAGCTCACTCTGAGAGGAGAGTTCATCTTAGCTCCTGGAGTGGGAGGTACTAGGTATATGTTAGTCAGCTTTTCTTCACCATAATGACATGTCTGAGACAATTGAATTATAAAAGAGAAATTTTTCTCATGGTTTTACAGGTTTCTGTCCACAATCAAGTGGTCCAGCTTTGATGCTGGTGAGGCAGCACATTCATGGTGACAACCCATGTTGGAGCAAACCACTAAGTTTATGAGGCAAGAAACAAAGTGAATGAGTAAAAGACCAGGGTTCCACAATCCCTCTTGAGGGTATGTACCACCCATGACCTATTGGCCTTCTACAGATCCACAGCACCTTCCATTACCACCATCCCAGAAACCAAGCCTTTAACACAGGAACCTTCAGGGCAGACTTATACAAACTACGGCAAGTTCCAATGGGGCATTGATTCCTTTGCTCCAACTATGGATTGTGCAAGGAGTTTTGGAAGCAAATGACAAAGTAGGGCAGGACAAGAGAGTTTTCTTTACAAAACATTGTAAATCAAAGAGTGACTATTGTCTTTGAATGAAGATTTTATCGTTGTTGTTGTTTTTGCTTCTGAATGAAGCTTCAATTTAAGACTAAACTCCTCAACACAGACCCCAACATCCATTATACATTTAGGTTATGTACAATCAGTTTACATGTTTATAGATTTTCTTATACTTTTATTTATTTTTAACATATATGATTCTTTGTCCATAATAGTTTACTAATGTTTTAAAATACACATTTATGTTCATTTATGTATTATGAAGTATATTGTCCTAAAGACAAGAGCTTACACTTAATTATCTAGTTCTTATGCTATGTTATAACTAGCCCAAAGGTAAAAGCACAGTAAGGATCCAGTAATAGTTCTTGACCTTTAATTAATTAAAAAAAGACCCTCTCCTCAATAAGTGATGTCAGTGATATTGAAAGTTTGTTTCTACAAACAATAAATTCAACAGAAAATATCAAAAACAAAATGGGAAATTCAGCATGTTAAGTGCATACAGAATAAGCATAGTTGTATAATTAGTTGTTTGAATAACCTGTCTTGATTTTGCTAAAAATGATTGAAATTATTTTAATATAGCAAAGTCTCCTAAATATAATAATTATATTTCCTGTGTGGCAGTGGTCAGAAGACATTTTGAAAACAGAATGAAGTTACATTATTATGAACATAACTGATAAATAAAGTCCATTGTGCAGGGATATTTAGAGTTTCATACTCTGTGTGGCAAGGTATAGTTTCACTAAAGTCAATATAAAGAGAAAAGAGAAAGATATGAAGTATTAATTTTCATTTTTGATTCAAAATGTGTCTGAAATTTAATAGCCAAATATAGCTAGAGCAATGCAAGACCTCAATTGCAATAGACATCATGCAGAGGGAGAATTCAATTTTTACCATACAGATTTCATTCAATCAAGAGAACAATGAAACAAAAATGCTGTTCAGAAAAATGCCAAACTGCTTATTGACCAGTGGAATAGAAACTATTGGAACAAAGAGAATGTTATACCTCTAGGACTTATAGAGGTCCCTTTACAAGAAGCAAGTCCAGGATTTTAAGACAATGAAAAGAGATGAAATTATATTATGATATCTTCATTTAAAAATAAGTTTCTTGAGGAAAGAAACACATATATTAATCAATTCCAATTTGACAGGTCAAATGTCTCATTTTACTAGTTGTAAATTAAGACATTACATTTATCATTAGGGTTAAAATGTAGAACTTTTGGGCTGGGGATGTGGCTCCTGCGGTAGCACGCTCGCCTGGCATGCGTGCAGCCCGGGTTCGATTCCTCAGCCCCACATACAAACAAAGATGTTGTCCACTGAAAACTAAAAAAAATAAATAAATATTAAAATTCTCTCTCTCTCTCTCTCTCTCTCTCTCTCTCTCTCTCTCTCTCTCTTTAAAAAAATGTAGAACTTTCATATATATACATAAGTGTATTATTTTATCCAAAATTAATGTAATGTTTATCTATAAAAGCTCCAGGTTTAAAAAAAAGGAATAATTCAGTTTTAAAAATTCTTCTTCTTAAAGTGTCTTGAAGCAAGTATAAAGTAAAAAAAAATCAGATGTTCTCTGTCACTGAAGGGTCATTTTCCATTGAAAAGCCTCTTGATTATCAAACTAACTGAAACTTTTAAATAATAATTCAAAAGTATATCTGAAAGTATACAGGGTACTTTTCATGGATGATATTTAGAACCTGAATTGTTCTATTACTGAAAAACTATGTATGATCTGGGAAGAGAGTGGGAGACAGTAAAGTGCATATAGAATAAGCAGAGTTGTATATTTCTTTTCATCTTTTGCTCTGTAAAAGATTTATTTCCAATGCGGCTCACCTTTCCCCTCTTACCTCTTGGCTCCTGTTTTCTCCTTTCTTTCCTCTTCCTTCCTTCTCCTGCCACATTTTGCAGAACTCTCCTCTGCAGTCTCTCTTGGCCTCTCTCCTCTCCATCTACACTTTGTCACTGAGACATTTCAAGAGACTTTTATTTATTTATTTACTCAAAGCCACATAATGTTTGAAGTAATGTTTGTCTTAAAAAAAGTTTCAATGATGACATTTAAAAAATTATTAGTGGGCTGGGGATGTGGCTCAAGTGGTAGCACACTCACCTGGAATGCACAGGGCTCTGGGTTCGATCCTCAGCACCACATAAAAATAAAATAAAGATGTTGTGTCCACTGAAAACTGAAAAATAAATATTAAAAAATTTCTCTCTCTCTCTCTCTCTCTCTCTCTCTCTCTCTCTCTCTCTCTCTCTCTCTCCCCGCCCCCCTCTCTCTCAAAAAAAAAAAGTATTAGTGGGAACATTAGCTGAAACATGAAACTAAAACATCTAAAGTGCACAGCTTTGAAAGTCCCCATTACTATGACCTCAACCTCTCCTTCAGGTCTGACTCCCAACCAGTGGTCTCTCACTTATTCTCTCGCCACCCTGGAATGCCTACTCTATTTCTGAATGTGCCCTACAATGTCTGAGTAATACATCTTTGCTCATGTAGGTTCTTCTGCCTACACCTATTGCCAAAGTAGAACACAATGATATAGATTTCAGCTCTGTTCACAGCGTCTGTCAGGAAATAATTCCAATCAGATATTGAATAACCCATTTTAATTCAATTCTATAATTGAAATGGGAAAATAATCACATCTGCCCCCCAAAAAAGAATATATTAATCCATTTTATATACCTATTATGCACCCATTAGTGCACATGGGAATATAAATGTGATGGACTGGATCTTTCCCCCAATAGAGTAACCTCTACTTCAGCAGAAAACAAATATTTAAAAAATATTTTTTTCATACATATTGTTAGAAAAATCATAAGGTAGAAATAACTAACCTCTGCTATGTTGGTCAGAAAGTGATTTCTTTAAAAAAGTCACTTTGACTGCAAGTGTTCCTCACACATGGATGAAAGCCACTGCTTAGAACAGGGTGGGTCTAGTCATAGAAATAAGCTGGAGCCTAATGAGAAATGGGAGACCCACTGTGAAATATACCACAGCCTGAGAATATTTCTCAGGAACCATTGAGAAGTCTAGGAAGAATTTAAGCATATCAGTGAGAGGATAACTTTCAAGTTTATGAAATATTACTCTGTCTGCCAGGAGGAAACCTAACTATTTATCAAAATATCTGCAAAGGTTTAGATGATAAATAACAGATTATCTACAATGTGTCTAGAGTTTGAAGAACAGATATATCATCCTTTTAAAACTTTTTTTACATTTAATATAAGTATTCTTTATGTTTTTCCAAAGTAAAGTAATGTATTTGGTATTAACATAGATAGGAAATAAAAATTATTCATTTAAATATGGTTTATCAAATATTTTAATAATTATATATGCTCTCACATAATATTACTAACATTTATTAACAATTGAGAAGGCTTCTGAAAGTGAAATACATACAATGAATGTGCTTATTATTTAGTAATGATTTATTACATTAAATGATCTTTGCAATTGTCACCTTTAGTGTATATTTTATGGGTGTTTTTACTCAAAGAGAATATTAGAACAAATTGTTATCTAATTGACTTGCAGGATATCATTGAACTCTGTTTTCAAGACAGTCATTAGCAGTGATCACTTTTCTCTCACACGTTAGACTCTCACTTCCTGAGAATTAATGAGTGTAATTGATCATGGCAGACTGTTGGCATTTTCTAATGAAAAAGCAAGCTGTATCTTCCCAGAAATGGTTCTGCTCATGCTACCAGCTTGAGATGGGTTAGTTAAGGACAAATGAGGTAAGTCATTGGAAGCCTGTTATGTCTTCCTCATATCCTTCACACTGAAGATAAGTATTCAGAAATACCTCTGCTTATTCTCAGACAGGTTTAAGTTCTGTGGAGTTTTTAAGAAAAAGAAGACAAACTTATAAACACAAATTTGATACAAAAGTAAATATTTATAGTGAAAAGAGAAAGCACAGGAATGAATAGTCAACTAAAATTAGACCAATGCTACATAATACAAAATCTAGGGGAAAAAATGTAGTATTGCTTAACACTGACACATCTCTTGATTATTACTTGGATGCATACTCTTTAATTAGCTCTGCATGAGACATTGATTTCTTGCTATTATTTTCCATTTAAAGAATAGAAAGATGATTTTTTCTGCCTTTAAATGTGGTTTAAAAAATATTGATAGTGGTATTTGTAAAATATGTGTCATAATTTACACAGTGATATTTGTTTTACTGTTTACAGTCTGGTGCTCTACAAAGTAAGACTGGCAAATTATATTTTGTATGATTTCCAACATGAAAGAAGAAGTGTGGTTTTTATTTATTTTTTTTTTGTACTTTACCCTCTGCATTTTTAAATATATTACTCAAAGGAATTTTCATTTTGAGGAAGCATCAAAGAGACACATTCCTTTGCTTGAAATTTTGACAT
This sequence comes from Ictidomys tridecemlineatus, assembly GCF_052094955.1. Classification (NCBI taxonomy): domain Eukaryota; kingdom Metazoa; phylum Chordata; class Mammalia; order Rodentia; family Sciuridae; genus Ictidomys; species Ictidomys tridecemlineatus. Next base: position 171,571,644 of record NC_135478.1, read on the forward strand.
GTCTGAATGTTGAAAGAATTTTCTACAAACTAGCTTCTGGTTATGTACACTTGAACTCTGCTACTTTATGTGCCACTGCTCCTATATTTCCAGTGCTTAGTACTACAGAATATGTCTACATGACGATAAAACCTCTGGACTTTGATTTTTATATAATTAAGCCAGTATCAGTCAATAAGTGAGAGGTGGAAAGTTTTTTGATTGTTATAACACATGCAAGACTAAATATAATTTAATGTCTAAAGAAGGACATTAAATTATCTAATTTACAAACTCTACAGCTCTCCAAACTCGAATATTCCAAATCAAAAATCACTTTGGCTGGACCCAAATAATGTCCATTGTTACTCCAAATGAAATAATATGTAATGGGAAAGTCAGAGAAAAAAATGATTATATTTTTAAAAAGAAGTATTTTAAGTTTACAAGAACATATGACCATTTGAACACATTACAAAGGAACTTCTCCTCCACAATATATAGACATTTTATAAGGCAGCTCCTCTCCAGCCTGATTGTGCAATAATTACTCCTTTTCATCAACTCTTTAAGAGGTGGCTATAATTATTCCTTTGCCTCAATTCTTCAAGAGGTGGCCAACTGCCCACCCCAGACACACACACACACACACACACACACACACACACACACACACTGTTGCACTGTTATTAGATCTAGAGTGTTTCACTATTCTTTATGAATGTTTTTTTAAAAGATGCTAATAGGACAGAATATTACAGGGACACAGCCACATCAATGTTTATAGCAGCACAATTCACAATAGCTAAACTGTGGAGCCAACCTAGATGTCCTTCAATGGATGAATGGATAAAAAAAAAATGTGGCATTTATGCACAATGGAATATTACTCAGCAATAAAAATGAATACGATTATGGCATTTGCAGGGAAATGGATGACATTAGAGAAGATTATGCTAAGTGAAGTTAGCCAATCCCAAAAAAACAAATGCTGAATGTCTTCTCTGATCTAAAGGGAGTGACTCAAAATGGGGTTGGGAGGGAGAGCAAGAGAGGAAGATTACCTCTAGATGGGGAATAGAGGTTGGAGGGAAAGGAAGGGAGAAGGGGAATAGCATGGATGGTGAAAGGAGACCCTCATCATTATACAAAATACATGTATGAAGATGTGAATTTGGTGTCAACATACCTTATATATAATTAGAGATATGATAAATTATGGTATAATGGTGTATTAAGAATTGTAATGCAAAAATAAATAAATTTTAAAAATTTTTAAAAAGATACTAATTGGAAGCACATTAGATTAATATAGCTCCCATGTTTTTAAGTTCCCATGTAAGCATAACAAAGCCTATAAAAACACACAGAACTATAAAATGAAAACTAGAGACTCTAAAAGTTTTGATTAACATGTTATCAAGATACATTTGTGTACACTAATGACATTTCAGCACAGATAAACAGTTCATACTTACACAGAAACTAGAGACTACCAGTTAGAAACCACCAACTAAACCTTAGCTAGGTCTTTGTACTCTAACCCAATCAAATACATTTTCTTCCTCTTTCTTCAACATGAAAGCTCTTGCTGCCTGTATTGCTGCAGCTGAGACTCTTCTGACTCTGAGCACTGCCCAATTTGAAAATCATTCTTTACTCAAATTCTTTTAAATTTGTTTTGTCTAGAGGTCTTCTTTAAATCTGTTTTTCTCACACTGTGCCCATTCTTCTTAAATCATTCCTTTACTTAAAAATTCTTAGTACTTAGCTACTTGGATTATACCACTTTTGCTCCAAGGAGTCTGATAGACCCTCTCGTCACTTCTTATCTTAAATGTAACTTCCTCACCAAGCCTTTTTCCTACAATTCTGTTGGTATAATTTTTTTTTTTTGTATCACGGGATACATTGATTTCTGTTATATTACCTATCCAAATTAATAATGATATACTTATTTGTTTATTATCCAATATTCTCCTGGTTCTAAACAGTGTATACCACATAAATAGGGAGTAAGAAAGGACTTAGAGTAAAGCCTCTAGTAAGATAAACTCACATGGTCCTCATTCCCCTTAAGATGTGGTCAAGCTTTTCCTTTGAAGGAAGGATAGGAATGGAAGCAAGGGTGAAATGAAGGACTAGCCACAGGAAGTCAGGGACTGACCTTATCTCACTAAATATGTCCCTTGTCTCCTCCCACTATGGCTTCCAGCTGGTTCTCTCTGGGGTGGGGGAGACACTGACTAACCACAAATTCACTAAAATCATCGCCACTGTTCCAAATCTTCCAACTCAGTCACAAGAACAGTAATTATTTCCATAGATATTTATGGTAGGGTACACACATGTTCCAAACCACAGTTGGGATCAAAATCTTTGTTAGATTCTTTTAGACAGATCATATTGTTAAACTTGAAAATGGTATTCTGCATCTATAAGATGGGGTTTTCTGAATCCCAGTTGCTATTTTAAGGCAGGATTTTATTATATTGAATGAACGAGTGCATGAACTCACAGTAAGAAGTGTTTTTCTATGATCATAAAGGCAAATATTTATGGTTAATAGTAAATGGTAACAAAATAATTTATTAAAAATTAATTTACACTGCGTCTGTGTTTTGAGGGAAATGAATACATTTGAACTTGTGAGCAGGAAATTAACCAATGTTTTAAATTACCTATTCTGTTTTTGGGAGAAATCAAGTTCAACACACTGGGAATTAGACACCATGGAAATCCAATGATTGCCTCTATTTTTCATGCAATTCTCTTTCAAAAATTTTAAAAAGAAGTTTATACTCCTTAACTCATTTGAGCATAAAGACTTTGTGAGGTCAGTCTGTTTCCATGGCGGTAGACTTGGTCAATTTTAATTCTAGCCCTCTTTCTCCTTATTTACTGCATATCACTATGAAGCTCAGAATATCACATGATGTTTGCCATGGAATCCCTGAGGTGCTAGACCAAGTCTTACAGCTGCAGGATAATAAAATACATCTCAAGTTTATTTAAGCCTCAGTTTAGTAGGATATTTTTATGATATTTACAGATAAACATAATCAAGAATGATTCACTGACATAGAGATATTATTTAACAGATGGGTACAAGGCAAGTCAATAGGACTTACAAAAGTTTATATAGAGAATAAGTGTTAGCTTGAATACAGATGAGGATTCTCTAGAAAGAAAGAATGAACAAATAAACTAAGAGTTTGAAATCCAAGAGAATAACACAACTTGCATTAAAACTAATATATTGAAATACATGATAATTTATTAGGTTGAACATTTAATAGTAAAAATAGCTAACATAGTCACTTTTTCATATACATTTGCTTATTTTATTCTCAGAATAACTCTACTGCAGGATTGCTATATTATGTTCAACCTACAGGGGGAAAGTTGAGGGTGTAAGATGTTAGTGTTTTTAAGGAAGTAGTTCCAAGTGACACAGACCACAAATGACAGAGCTGTCATGCAGATTCAGGTGTCTGGCTCCAGTCGTTATGCTGTTCACCATGACCTTACGTGATTCCTCACTACTCTGCTTATCATAGCCTTATGATCATCTATGAAACAGATTTTTCATCCTAATTTTAAGATAAAGTAACCAGAGCTTAACTAACTGAAAAATAGAGTTTTGAAGTGTAATAAATAGAGACAACATATTAACACTTACATAGCATTTAAGTGTGCTTCAGGCATGGTCAAAAATAATTTGTAAATGTTAACCCACTTACTTCTCATACTACAACAGCAATTGGTGAGGCTGGAATTATTTGTTAACTCCATTTTACAGAATAGAAAAGTAAAGCACAGAAAAGTTAAGAAACTTGTCCAAAGTGACTTGGCCAGTAAGAAGAGCAGCTGGGATTCCAACTCAGGAAATCCAGCTTCAACTTTTGGCTTTTAAGTGCCTCAATAACAAAGCATATTACTTCTGCTCCACTGTTAAGTAGTAATAGCTAGTAAAATGTATAGAAGAAACAGAAAATATGTATTAAGGAAAGCTTTATGGGAATAGAAACATGAGTTGTATGACCCTTAAAGAGAAAAGTAAGCAGCAATAACAAGTAAAATATTTACAAAGTCTGGGAATATCATGGTCAAGTAGAAGGGTAATGACATTCAATATGATCAACTATATTTAAAAATCTAATAAGCTCTAACTTACAACTTTGAGATTTTAAAAAAATCCAAAACTGACTAGTTTTTCTTTCACCGATAGTTGCTTCAGTTCTTGACCATTACCAATTTGTTCAATTCAATTCCATGATAAATTCTGTTTTCACTAGGTGTTCTAAACCCTATGAAAATAAAATTTAAAAGCTGTTTCCTCCGTTCAAGTACATTGTAATCTAAATTTTTATATTATAAAACTCACCATTGTCATGTTCACAATTTCTCCTTCAATTTTTAGATCTGTCTGATTTCAAAACATTAATAAATAATTCAACAGAGGAGTTCAATAATCATTTCATTTTTAATTAATTGATTAATTTATTTTAATTAGTTGTATATGACATCAGAATACATTTTAATTTATTGTACACAATGCAGCACAACTTTTCATTTCTCTGGTTGTACATGATACAACATTGCACCACATGTGCAGTCATACATGTACCTAGGGAATGATGTCCATCCCATTCCACCATCTTTCCTGCCTCCATACCTCTTCCTCCTCTTCTCCCAATAAAAGTTCCTCTGTTTTCCCCATCCCCCCCCCCACCCATTATGGATCAGCATTCATTTATCAGACAAAACATTCGGCCTTTGATTTTGGGATTGGCTTAATTCACTCAGCATGATGTTCTCTACTTCCCTTCATTTACCTGAAAATGTGATATTTTTATTCTCTTTAATGCTTAGTAGTATTCCATTATGTATATATACCACACTTTCCTTATCCATTCATTTATTGAAGGACATCTAGGTTGCTTCCACAGTTTAGCTATTGTGAATTGAGCTGCTAAAAACACTGATGTGTCTGGATTAGTATAGTGTGCTGATTTTAAGTCCTTTGGGTATAGACCAAGGAGTGGGATACCTTGGTCATATGGTGGTTTCATTCCAAGTTTTCTAAGGAATCTCCATCCTGCTCTCCAGATTGGTTGCACCAATTTGCAGTCCCACCAACAATGTATGAGTTTGCCTTTTTCCCCACATCCTCGTCAACATTTATTGTTGTCTATATTCTTGATAACTGCCATTCTGACTGGCATGAAATGAAATCTCAGAGTAGTTTTGATTTGCATTTCTCTAATTACAAGAGGTATTGAACATTTTTTTTTCCTGTATTTGGAGGTTGAATGTATATCTTCTTCTGAGCAGTGTCTGTTCAGCCCATTTGTTGATTGGGTTTTTTGTTTTTTTTGGTGTTAGGTTTTTTGAGTTCTTTATATGCCCTGGAGATTAGTGCTCTATCTGATGTTTGAAGGGTAAAAAATTTTCTCCCCAAATGTAGGCTCTCTTTGCATCTTATTGTTTCTTTTGCTGAGAAGAAGCTACTTACTTTGAGTCCATCCATTTATTAATTCTTGATTTTATTTCTTGCACTTTAGGAGTCTTGTTAAGGAAGTCAGGGACTAATTTGATATGATGAAGATTTGGGTCTATTTTTTTCTCTATTAAGTTCAGGGTCTCTGGACTACTTCCTAGGTCTTTAATCCACTTTGATTTTAGTTGTGCATGGTGAGAGACAGGAGTTTATTTTCATTTTGCTGCAGATGAATTTCCAGTTTTCCCAGCAATTATGTATTCGGCACTTTTGTCTAGTATAAGATAATTAACTGTATTAATGTGGGTTTGTCTCTGTGTCTTCTATTTGTACCATTGGTCTACATGTCTATTTTGGTGCCAATACCATGCTTGCCATTTTTGTTACTATAGCTTTGTAGTATAGTTTAAGGTCTGATATTGTGATGCCTCCTTCTTCACTCTTCTTGCTAAGGATTGCTCTGGCTATTCTGGGTCTCTTATTTTTACAAAATAATTTTATGATTATTTTTCTGTTTCTATTCAGGATGACAATGGGATTTTAATCGGAATCACATTGAATCTGTATAATGCTTTGGGTAGTATGGCCATATTGACAATATTAATTTTGCCTATCCAAGAGCATGGGAGATCTTTCCATCTTCTAAGGTCTTCTTCAATGTCTTTTTTTTAGTGTTTTATAGTTTTCATTGTAGACATTGTTCACCTCTTTTGTTAAATTGATTCCCAAGTATTTTATTTTTTTTAGGCTACTGTGAATGGGGTAGTTTTCCTAATTTCTCATTCAGAGGATTTACCACTGATATGTAGAAATACTTTTGATTTACGCATACTGACTTTATATTATACTACTTTTCATTAATTGATTCTAGAAGTTTTCTGATGGAGTTTTTGGGTTCCTCTAAGTATAGAATCATGTTGTCATCAAATAATGATAGTTTGAGATCTTCTTTTCGTATTTGTATCCCTTTAATTTCTTTTGTCTAATTGCTCTGGCTAGAGTTTCAAGGAGTATGTTGAATAGAAGTGGTGAAAGAGTGCATCCCTATCTTGTTCCAGTTTTTAGAGGGAATGCTTCCAATTTTTCTCCATTTAGAATGATGTTGGTCTTGGGTTTAGCATAGATAGTTTTAGAATAGATCGTTTTTGTTAATATATGTTCTTTCTATCCCTAGTTATTCTAGTATTTTGAACTGAAAGGGTGCTGTATTTTGTCAAATGCCTTCTCTGCATCATTGATATAATCATATGATTTGTATCTTTAAGTCTATTGATGTGATCAATTATATTTATTGATTTCTGTGTGTTGAACAAACCTTGCATCCCTAGAACAAATCCCACTTCATTATGGTGCACTATTTTTTAAACATGTTTTTGTATCCAATTTGCCAGAATTTTATTGAGAATTTTTGCACCAATGTTCATCAGGAATTTTGGTATAAATTTTTCTTTCCTTGATATGTCTCTGCCTGGTTTTAGTATCAGGATTATAATAGCTTAGTAGAATGAGTTTGGAAGGGTTCCTTTCTTATCTATTTTATGAAATAATTTGAGGAATATTGGTATTAATTCTTTTTTGTACATCCTGTAGAACTCAGCTGTGAATCCGTCTGGTCCTGGGCTTTTCTTGATTGGTAGGCTTTTGATGACATCTTCTATTTCCTTGCTTGAAATTGATCTGTTTCAATTGTGTATGTCCTCTTGACACAGTTTGGGTCAATCATGCCTCTAAAAGTTTGTTGATAACTTTGAGGTTTTCCATTTTACTGGAATATGAATTTTCAAAATAGTTTTTAACTATCTTCTGTATTTCAATAGTATCTGTTGTGATAGTTCATTTTTCATCACAAATTTTAGTGATTTTGGTTTTCTCCCTCCTGTTCATTAAGGTGGCTAAGTGTTTGTCAGTTTTATTTATTTTTTCAAAGAAAAAGCTTTATGATTTGGCAATTTTTTTAGTTGTTTCTTTTGTTTAAATTCCATTGATTTCCAGCCTGATTTAAATTATTTCCTATCTTCTACTACTTTGGGTGTTGGTTTGTTCTTCTTTTTCTAGGGCTTTGAGATTTTAATGGTCAGTTGTTTAATTGTTGACTTTTTCTTTTTTTTTAAAATGAATGATCTTAATGCAATGAACTTTCCTCTTAGCACTGCCTTCATGGTATCCCAGAGATTTTGGTAAGTTGTATCAGAGTTCTCATTTACCTTCAAGAACTTTTTTATCTCCTCCCTGATGTATTCTTTTAACCATGAGTCATTCAATAGTGTATTGTTTAGTCTCCAGGTGTTGGACTAGTTTCTCTTTTTAATTTTATCATTGATTTCTAATTTGATTCCATTATAGTCAGAGAGAATGCAAGGTGATATCTCTATTTTAATGTATTTGTTAAGACTTGCTTTGTGGCATAACATATGGTCTATTTTAGTGAACGATCCATGTGCTACTGAGAAGAAAGTATCTTCACTCATTTCTGCATGGAATATTCTATGTATGTCTGTTAAGTCCAAATTATTGATTGATTATTGAGTTCCATTGAGTTTTCGTTTAGTTTTTATTTGGAAAATCTATCCAGTGGTGAGAGAAGTGTATTAATATCACCCAGTATTTGGTTCTTGTAGTCTGTTTGGTTCTTGTAGTTGAGAAGGGTTTGTTTGATATACATAGATGCCCCATTGTTTGGGGCATAGATATTTGTGATTGTTATGTCTTGTTGATGTATGGATCCCTTAAGCAGTATAAAGTGTTCTTCTTTATCTCTTTTCAATACCACTGGTTTGACGTCCACTTTATCTGGAAACCCTTGTTTGTTTTTGTGGTCTATGTGAGTGGTACGTTTTTTTTCCGACCCTTTTACCTTCAGTCTGTGGATGTCTTTTTCTGTGAGATGAGTCGCTTGAAGGCAGCATATTGTTGGGTTTTTTTAAAATCCAATCTGTCAATCTATTTCTTTTAATTGATGAGTTTGGGCCATTCACATTCAGGGTTATTATTGAAATATAATTTGTATTCCCAGACATTTTTGATTATTTTTGGTTTTTAACTTGACTTGGTTTCTCCTTTGATTGGCCTTTCTGTTAGTGTAGTTCCTCCCTTTGTTGGTTTTCATTGTTGTTTTTCATTTTCTCCTTCTGGAATATTTTGCTGAGGATGTTCTGCAGTGCAGACTTTTTCACTGTAAATTCTTTTAACTTTTGTATATCATAAAATGTTTTTATTTCATCATCAAATCTGAAGCTTAACTTTGTTGGTTATAAGATTCTTGGTTGGTATCCATTTTCTTTCAGAGTTTAGTATATGTTGTTCCAGGATCTCTGGCTTTGAGGGTCTAGGTAGAAAATCTGCTGAGATACAAATCAGTCTCCCCCCATATGTGATCTGATTTCTCTCTCTTTGGGCGTTTAAGATTATATCATTATTCTTTATGCTAGACATTTTCATTATAATGTGTCTTGGTATAGATCTGTTGTAATTTGTTTACATTTGGTGTCCTGTAGGCCTCTTGTATGTGATTTTCCAATTTATTCTTCATATTTGGAAAATTTTTTAATATTATCTCATTGAAGAGATTGTGCATTCCTTTGTTTTGAATCTCTATGCCTTCCTCTATACCAATAAATCTTATATTTGGCCTTTTGATGTTATCCCATAATTCTTAGATTTTTCTGTACATTGTTTCTTACCATCTTTACTGTGTGGTCAACTTTTCTTCCTGATTATATACTTTGTCTTCATTATCTGATGTTCTGTCTTCCCAGTGACCTAGATTGTTGGTGATGCTTTATATTGAGTTTTTATGTTATTGTTTCCTTCATTTCAAGGATTCCTGATTGCTCTTTTTTTTATTTTCCAGAATCTCTTTTTCTTGAAGTAATGTTTTGCTACCTGTATTTGCTCCCTTAACTCTTTGTGTGATCAATGGTTGCCTGTATTTGCTCTCTTATTATTTTTTTTTTTTTTGGAGTGATTAACTTTTGCCCGTATTTGCTCATGTAAGTCATTCTTTAACTCACAGATAATTTTACTTATGTTTATTCTATACTCCTTCTCTGACATTTCATCAACTGTGATGTCACGGATTCTGTTATTGTAGTATCCTGGTTTGTTTGGGGCACTTTCTTCCCTTGTTTTTTCATATTGCATATGTGTATTCCTTTCTTGCAGCTCAGATCTGAGATACTACAGGTTTTACACTATAATTTTGTACTATCCATGCAGATTATCTGTACCTCACCTTGGTCTTGGGCTTTCAGACCCTTCCAGTGTCCCATGATGGATGCTACTACAACAAAAGTTGGTGGCAGCAATAGTGGAGGTAACTTGAGATAGCAGTGGAGGTATCCCAAGATGAATGCAACCACTTTCAGAGATGGGGCTAAAAGGGTGAGCATTATACTGGCTTTGGGATGCATGTGCAGAGATGCAGCTGCTTCTACTCCCTGTTGTTGCAAGGAGGAGGCTACTCCATTGCAAGGGCTATGGCAATGGCCTGGGCCTGGGTTCCAGGGTGGATTTGCAGGTCAGTGGAGGAGGTTCTAGTCCTGGGCCTGAGACCCCATGCAGGTCTCAATAGTTGTTTCTTGAGCAACTACTATTTTCCAGACACTGTGACAGATGTAGAGACAGCAGAGTTTTTAAAAATATACTTTTAGTTGTAGATGGACACAAAAAATTATTTATTGATTTATTATCATATTTTTTTAATGTGGTGCTGAAGATCAACCCCAGTGTCTCACATGTGCTAGGCAAGTGCTCTCCCACAACCCCAGGCCCAGGACAGCAGAAATTTGATAGCAAGGAGAAATATATAAAAAAAGTAACTACATTGTAATGAGGCAGGCATAGTGAGGTAGCAGAATCTGCAATTTGACATTAGACAAGACAGAATGGAGGGGATGAAATGTAAATGAGAAATTTAGAAAGTAATTTCTAAGGTCTAATATTTAATTCAAGAAATACTAGTGTGACTTTACTATACAACAGTTATTGTGATCAGTGGTGGTGAAAACCCACTCAAAAATTCAGACCTGATTCTATCCTTCCAATGTTTTCAGGCTAACAATCAGCATAGTATTACAACTAGTAACAGTTGCCAGAGAATAAAGACCTGGGGCAGTAAAGGAAGAGAGGAATGACAGACTGAGGGATAGATCATGGCAAGGTCATCTGGAATCTGCAGAGTATGTTCAGCCTCTAAATATGCAGCTCCAAAAAGAAGGACCAACTACAAGGAGAAAGAGTCATATCAGAGGGCACATGGGAATCAATTCCAACACATGAATCCGATAAGATATATATTTTGCGAAAGGTCAGAGATCCAGATAAATCTGGAAAGAGCAAGAATCAGTGCATAGCAAAGATGGCTGAAAAGCACACTGTGCTGATGATTCAGAGGTATTAATTTTCTTTGAAAATAGCAGTTCAGGCCTTCCAGCGATGTCTTACCAAGTTAAAGTAGATTTTTCCTTGGCACTAATAAAGCAAAATGTCAGAACCTATGGGAATGATAGTTTATTTCACTTTACAAAGTCCTCTGCAAATCAAGGCAATGCAAACTGAACCTCATTTGAATTGCTTATATAGAATTTTAAAATGCAGAATTATAGTTCTTTGAATACACTGAAAAGCAAGAAATTATTTGCAATGAAAATGATTTCTTAACACTTTTTAGTAAATTTCAAATTTATGTAGAAAGCTTTTGCTGATAACTTCAACAAACACATTTTGTTTTATAATGTACAATGTTAGACCTTGTATGGATTAGATGATGTTGAGATGTAATTTGATATTTCTTTTCAAGGTGGCTTTGTAGCTTTAAACTTTGAGGAGTCCCTTTTGTTCCCAGGATTCAGCAATAACAAATAAAATACAAAATAGTAAGCTGAACAAATACAGGACTTGCAAAAGGTAAACACCTCTGTAATTAAACATAAAACTACAATATCAGCTTAAATTGTGCATCTACAGTCAGAAGCCTATTAAGGCTAAGAAGCATAATTTTTCTATAGCAGAGAGTAAACATACACCATAGGGGACAGAAGAAATTTGTTAGGCTCAATATATACGAGGAAGATCTAGGCCAGAAAGTCCTTCTATTAATTCTCTTGAATTATATACCTGGGGTGGGAAAAGGACATTGGTAAACCTTCTCAACCAGCTCCCTACCCAGGCTGCCCAAGGATAGCTGTGCTGTACTGACAGAGCAACTGATACTCCATTTGATACTTTAGATAAAATATAAAAACAGCCTCTAGACAATCCTGGACAGTACAGCAAATCAGGCAGATTGTGGAGGATTGTAAACTTTGAAAGGACACTTACATGAAAATATTTTTCCTTTTGTTTTGGCCTTTGATACTGGTGGGAACTTCAAGATCAGCCTTTGGGATGTACGACCTGCTTACTTTGGTGTATCAGGTTGGGTGAGGGAAAGGCAATCTAGGCATGCTCCACTGGGAAGACAAAAGCACTAATGAAGCCGAGGTTGTGCACCTGTGTCCCCAAAGACAAAGCATAAACCATTCTAAGACCTACATTTTCTATTTGCCTAACTGGCTAAGAATTTTCCTTACTGCGGAACATATCAACTAAAATTTGTCTACTTGTTTCTATGAAAGTGTAAGCCAAACCAACCAAGATGTAGGACAGAGGAGGCAGGACATCCAGGAATTAGCAGGAAGCAATTTTATTGGCTGCATTCAGACTCAGAGTGGGGCTTTCGCCACCATCAATCAATCCCTCTGAACCAGGAGTTCAGAAAATTTTCGAAATTTGTACCCAGTGTGTAGGGAGAGGGGCTCAGAGGCTCACAATCTGCAGAGTTCACATAAAAGTAGTTTGTTTTTTTTTTTTTTTTCCTACTTTCTGGACACCCAACTCAGGCCAGGTTTTACAAAAATAACCCCAAGGACCTTTCTATAAAATCAGTGCCTGGGAAAGTGAGACTTTCCCTCCCCTTTTCCCACTAGCTGGTCTCCAAGGACCAAATTCACCATTTACTTTTATCTTTTGGATTATAAAGGACTTTACAAGGATATAACTACAGTCATTTGAAATGCAAACGCCTCTGCCTGCTAAGGCCTTGAGTTATTCTTTCTTATTGCACTCTGCTTCTGCGAACATAACCCCCACCCCCACTTCCAAAGTCTTTTGCAGAAATTCTAAGAACAATTATAGTGAGCATCTCTGGAGAAGCTTAATTAGATTTTCTCTGGAGGAGGGGTGCCTCTACAGAGATACTCTAGATCTTTGGACTTACAGCAATAGCCTAGATGTATTTGAACCTCTTGACCTAACCAGGTTTTTTCTGACACAGCAAATGGATAAAATATTAAGCAGTGTGATTGAATGAGGTCAGTAAAACAAAGTTATAAATGAAACAGAACCTAGCCCACAGTCTTAGAGTATATAGACATCAAGTATCCAGGGAAAGAGAGAAAGAGAGAGAGAGAGAGAGAGAGAGAGAGAGAGAGAGAGAGAGAGAGAGAGAGAGACAGAGAGACAGAGAGACAGAGAGACAGAGAGACAGAGAAAGACTGAGATGTATGACCGAAGCTGTAAGTAGAAAACAACAAAGAAACTGAAAGAGAAAAGTGATGCAAGAAGGCAAAAATCTTCAACTGTACTAAAACTATTGCTTGTATCAAGTGAAAGAATGGCAAAAAGGACCCACTGAACCTGGATGGAAAGATCATTAGCATCATCTACAAAATGGCTGCCTCACAGAAAGACAAATATCACATGATACTAATCATGTGGAATCTAAAAAGTTAATCTTGAGGGTAGAATGGTAGGTACCCAGGTACCTGAGGTTTCCCAGTAGGAGACTGGTTGAAGGGATAGACAAAGGCTAATTAACAGCTTCTAAGTTTATGGAAAAATAGGCATTCTGGGGTCCTGTTGCACAGTGGTGTGAATGTAGGTAACAATAATGCATTGTACATTCCAAAAAGCTAGAAGAAAAGGTTTTGAAAGTTTTCACCACCAAGAAATTATAGCTGTTAGATACAATAGGTAAGTTGAACCTCTTTTAGCATTATGCAACCTACATATGCATCAAAACATAAATGGCACACCATTAATATGTATAAATTTAAGTTTACATATATTAACTAAAAACAAAAGAACAATTATCTTTAAACAGAGGCTCCAGAAGTGAATGAATAGTGAAAGAAATGTGAGGAAGTTTTGGAGATGAAAACTGTAGGCAAGTGTTTTAGAAAGTTGGAATGACATTGATGACAGATAGTATTTAGAGGAGAACCTGAAATGGAAAAAAGTGCTATTTGTTTTTCCAAAGATAGGAGAGATACTAAAAAATATATATCACATAGGAGAAAGGGTGACTACAAACCCAAAGATTTTAGAAAAATAACGCAATAAAAATAGTTTACATTTACTAAGTTCTTAATATGGACCAAATAGTATTCCTCGGTTCTTTTCATCTATTCTTCAATCTTTTTCATTTTAACACTCCTCTATTAGAGGAAAATGAATCGGAATGTTTAAGAAACTTGATCATGATTTAAACTTGAATATGCTGCCTTATTAGTTTTTAAGCATAATCCTTAGGATGTTTCTCTTTATGAGAAACACAGCAACTAATGTTGAAACACTGACACACTCATAAAAAATTCAAAAATAAGACACTTTGAGTTCTGTCAACAGTTAGCTTCTTCTAAAAATTTCAGCCCCTCAGTAAAATAGATGTAATAGAAATAAATTTTAGAAAAATCAATCAAAATTTGTTATAGGCAAAATAATTGCTTCTCCAGAAAATTCAGTGTAATCCATTAAAAAGTCACTAATAAATTATGGATATAAAATTAAGAATCATGATCATTATCAAAATTCTACAGAAAAACAATATGCTGTCCATAATAGTAAACAAGACAAAAAAACTAATATTGCTGATGGTCATATTTTAATATCAAAATCACCTTCACATTTTTTCTATTTTGAATTTCAAGATGAATAATAGTAAGTACTGATACATGATAATGCTATTATTGAAAATGGAAGAAACACTGTGCTAAATGAAGAAAACCAGCCTCAGAAAATCAAGGATTAAAAGTTTTCTCTCATTTTTGAAAGTTAAAACATAACAAGGAAAATAAAGACGGCACTAAGATAAATATATGGAGATTATCAGTGAAGTAGAAGAGGATAACTAGGGGAAGGGAATAGGAATGGGAAAGCACAGGAAACCAGCTATTCATTCTTTTGGCTGTTTAATAAGTATGGAGATATAGTAATACATTCCACTCCTAAATACACTAAGTAAAGAAGGAAAAATTTAAAAAAAATTGATAAGTCAGTCAAGTAATTTTCTCTAGTCTCATTTACAGTCAAAATAATTGAGAGGTATGAATGCATCTGAGAGAAGGTGCTTCAAAATTTATTTGAACTGAACTTTTTATAATTTGAACCTTAACATAGTTAATGCTTAAGTCTAACAAGAATGAAATAATACTAAACAATGATAAATGCTTAATATGAGTTTTGACAATTTCCTAACCAGTTTGAGAAATTGGGAAATTATTTTAACCATTTGTATTTAGAGTAATACAGTGTATGTTACTATTGAATTAGAAAAGATCAAAATAGAATTTTGTATAATTGTACCCATGTCCCCCAAATTGGATGACAATAAAATCAGAATTTGAAATGAAACTAGATTCTCCATTTCTGCTGGCTGGCCATATCTGCATAAGCTATAGCTAAGGACCAAGTGGCAGTTTCTAACAGTGGGCCACACCCTTCAGTGTTTCAGCAGCCCCCAGCAGCTCACCAATAATCTGTTCTTTCTAGGTTCTTGTGTTGTGGATTTGAAGACTGAAATGCACAGACAAGGATGAGTAATTTTAAGAGTAGGATTTATTCAAGTGTGAATAGAAGCAGAATTCTCACAGGACAAGAGATCCAAGAGGGGCTGCTTCTTGAGTGTGCTAGTCTGGAAGGGTTGGTATAGCACTTAGGCCAATGCTATTTGTGTTAATCAGGGTTTGGAAATATATTAATGTCATTGGCCCAAATTTATGCTAATCATGGTTTCGAAAAGTACTAATGCTATTGGTTAACCCCTGAGTCCCAACTTCTATTCTGGTCTGCCCCACTTCCTTTTTTTCTAGCTTGCCTGCAATCCTACTTTCAAAGGAGGTTGAGGTCAGGGGATGGTGGATGCATAGGAGTTCAGAGCTACAGTGCTGTGTGCAGCAAGCAGCAAGCGTCTACACTGTGCAGGCTACCAACGGGTGACAGGTTAGTGGGCTCTGGCTTACCTCAACCCTGGCTCACTGTGCCTCAGGTACAGGGCAGCAAGGAGTGCTCTGGGAGGCCATAGTCTGCCTCTACTCAATGTCCATGCTTCACCTGCCCCTGGAGCTGCTCGGCCACTCAGCCACTCTGACAGAGAGCTTGCTTCAACAAATCTCCTGCTAGACTGAGAATTCAGTGGGGTAAGTAACTATATCTAATAGTGTAGGGTAAATTTAGAGTTATGTCACACATATTTTTTAGAATAGTCTTTGTTTTAGTCAGCTTTTTCACGGTGGTGCCTAAAAGACCCAACCAGAACAAATTTAGAGGAAGGAAAGTATATTTGGGGGCCCACAGTTTTACAGGTCTCAGTCCATGCACAGCAGGCTACATTCCTCAGGGCTTGAGGTGAAGCATAACATCATGGATGAAGAGTGTGGCCAAGCAGCTCATATGATGATCAGTAAGCAGAGAGAGACTCCAACAGATACAAACACATACCACAAGAAATTTCCCAATGCCTGCCTCCTCCAGCCCTGCCCAGCCAACCTTTAGTTAATCCTGTCAGGGAATTAATTCGGTGATTGGGCTAAGGCTCTCACAACCCAATGATTTCTCTCCTAAACCTTATTGTCTTGTGTCATACATGAGCTTTGGGGAGACATATTACTTCCAAATGATAACAGTTTTATTGACAGATAATTGACCAAATAAAACTTGTATATATTTTAAATACCCAAATTGGTAAATTTTAACATAAAGCTCTATGTATTTTTTCAAGTATTTTAGTTTTTTTAGGAAAGTGTGTATTACTCTGGTCCTCTTATTCTATCTTGGCTAGAAGTAAGAGTTTCACAAATTTTCTTTTGCAAAAGTTTCAAGAGATATTATTAGTATTTTCCTTTCTTCCTAGATTGTGACTTATAATAATACTGAGTTTATGTGTTATAATTACAGATCATGATTTTACACTGATATATAAAAAGAAAAATGAATCTCTTAAAAAATAACAAAATTTCTTTGGTAGCTCACTTCTATACTGGTTAGTACCTGCTAAGTTTTCAAAGTCAGAAAAAAGATATAATTAGGGAAAGGTAATGGTTGCTAAAACAAAAATGAGTCTGAAATTTCTTAAAACTTAAAAGTGATAAATGTTTTTGGAAGCAGAAATACTATTACCCTGATTTAATTATTCTGCAGTGTGTATGCGAGTTTGTGTGCATGTGTGTGTGTGGAGAGAGAGAGAGAGCGAGAGAGGGAGAGAGAGAGAGAATTACCATATTATATCCAAGAAGAATGTGAAAATATTATGTCAACTTTAAAAAAACACCAAAGTAAATAGCTCTACTTATATCAAATTACTATAATATCTTTCCTTTTATGTTAACTTCAAATTACATCCATACATGAACTCATTCTCACTTCTCTGAGCTGATAAAAAACACACTAAGAAAACTGTAGATCCTGTTTCCCCATTCCATAGTAAGCATAAAACTGAATGCATATAATTGATATGTCCTCATATATTTTCTTGCCATGTCAATGAAGTCATACATTATTTACTGAAAATGTATTAGTAAGAAAAACCAATGATGTTTTTCATGTTAAAATATGTCTTATAAAATGTCTGGTATTTAAAACTTGTTTCACACTAAAGAATATGATATCATTAAGTAAAAAAATGTGAAACAGATGATAAAAGTAGATAATAATTTGGTACATGCAATAGATAAAGTGTCAAGTTACCCAAGAACTTATATTATTAGATTATTCCTGTGAGCTATGTAGCTTAATAACCTAAAAGTATAAAAACAATAATGTTTTTAGTAGAAGATACCTATTTACTGTATTTCTAATAATTCTCACAACAGGCTTTATTTGTACTCTACCTCCAGGAAATGTTTTCTATTTTTTATTCTAGGCCTATTGTCCCACTGGTTATACATTAAACAATGAAAATATATATATCGAAGCAAAAAAAATGGTATAAGTTTCTTTGAAATTTTTTCCTGAAATTTCACAGATTGTAACCAAAACTTTGGATAAAGACATAAAACATAAATAATATATAACCAATATAAAATTGGAAGGCACTGGGCTGGGAAGCTAATATGAACATGTAGAAAAAGCCATATGTCCTCTAAAAAGTTCTTGTACTCTTTTATACACTAATGTAATTTACTTGTGTAAAAAATTATGTAAAATTTGAAAGCATATTTAATTTCATTTGTTTTTTTAAAGCATTAAAAAAGTCACTGCTACTTTTTTTGTTCTCTTTTGTGAATACATATGCCATCCTTATTGATCACAAAATCTAAGACTGTCAAAATACACCCCATAAAAATCTGGAAGAAATTTATGTACAATATGAAATGGTAAGATTAAGATAAAAATTTCCTAAGAATTAGGAGAGTTAAACATGCATTAATTAATGAATTTGAATATGTACATTATTTCATGGTGAGCTTTCTTCTTGGGGAAGCAAAAAAAATACTCCAGTAAATAATTAAAATATGAACCTATTTTTGAAAAAATTCTCACCTAAAAATGCATCAGTGTGAACTTTTGTTTGATATACATTACAACTGTATCAGAAAATCTCTATAAAATATAGATAAACCTACTGATATTATTCTGATGGAGTACACATACAGTAGATTCCATGGCTCAATGCCGAATATCATTGTAAGGAATCATTCACACCAAAAAGGATTAGGAGTAGACAAGACTTAGAATGATACTAAATAAGTAAAAGAAAAAAGAAAAAAAATTAAAAAGCCAGGTATTGAAAAAAATGAAGCATACAAGAGGGAAATTAAATTAAGGCCAGAATATAGGGAGTCTCAAAAAAATATGCAATAATAATTCCAAGTCACAGGCCAACACACCCATCACACTCAGCAAGTATTTCAATGATGTTAAAGCATGGCTGGTCTCCCTATTTCCTAAATGTATAAATGCTACATCATTATAATAGTCAGTAAGCACTGAATCCAGTGCTCTGTGTCAGGTAACACAAGATCTTTTCTGGTGCAGTAACATACTTAGATTGACCATCATCTAAATATTGAATCACCAAACATTTGCTCATCTTCCAAATATGAATTCCCATCACATTATAAGAGAGTTAACAATAAGGTACATAATTTTATGACAATAAAATAAAGGGGGATACAATATACTTTAGAGCATTTTTTTAAAGTCTACAATTTGATCTTAAATTTGCCTAGAAATGTAAAATCATACCCACTCCCTTCCCCTCCTACCCGGCCCTATCTAGAGTTAGTCTGTTCCTCCTATGATCCCTAACCCACCATGAATCAGCCTCCTAATATCAGAGAAAACATTCAGCATTTGTTTTTTTGGTTTTGGCTAACTTCACTTAGCATTATCTTCTCTAACTCCATTCATTTACCTGCAAATGCCATGATTTTATTCTCTTTTAGAGCACTAATCTCTAGGGTATATAAAGAACTCAAAAAGCTAAGCACCAACATAATAATAATAATAATAAAAAATAACCCAATCAATAAATGGGCCAAGGAACTGAACAGACACTTCTCAGAAGATGATATACAATCAATCAACAAATATATGAAAACATGTTCATCATCATTAGCAATTAGAGAAATGCAAATCAAAACTACTCTAAGATTTCATCTCACTTGTCAGATTGGCAGTTATTATGAAGACAAACAACAATAAGTGTGCTCTATATGTGGAATAAGAATTGTAATGCATTCCACTGTCATATATAAATAAAAAATATTATAAAATAAAATAATTTACCAAAAAATACACAGATAAAAATAAATTGCATAAGGGCACCAAAAAATGTAAAATCATTAAAAAAACTTTATAAAGAACAATGTAGAAGGTCTTACTGTGCCTGATTTCACAGCATATACTGTAAGAGCAATCAAGACTGTGTGGAAAATGAGAAAAGTGACACATAGATCAATAGAACATTGAACCCTAGACAATTCAATAAATATATCAATTGGGTTCCAAATGAAAATATAAATAAATAGTAATTATATCATATATTATACACAAGAATTTACACAAAATGAATCATATAATAATATATCTTATATAAAAATATAATACCTAAAGCTTTCATTTGCTAGAGAAAATTATCAAAGAAAAATTTTGCAAACTTTAGGTGGTTAGACAGAAAGCAACAGCAATAAATATAACTTAATAATATACATAATTTTTACTTCACCAAAATTTAAAAGTTATTCATCTAAAGATACCAGTAAGAAAATGAAATGGCAAAATACAAAATAAAGGAAAATATTCACAAAACATAAATTAGAAATAAATTGAAAGAACACTTAAAATTAAATAATAAGGGTAACTGATGGGATACAGCAATCTGTATACGGGGTAAAGTTGGGAGTTCATAACCCGCTTGAATCAAACTGTGAAATATGATGTATTAAGAACTATGTAATGTTTTGAACGACCAACAATAAAAAAAATAAAATAAAATAAATAAAAAGATACAATACAAATTTTCAAAAATAGGCAAAAGAGTTTAATACTTACAAGAGTATATAAATGGCTTGTGGAGATAATGTAGTCTTCATCATCATGTCTTTAGGGACATGAATCCAAATCACTTTGAGATACCATTTCATACCCAGAAGAATGTGAAAAATAAAAACAAACAATTAAACAAACAGGAAATTGAAGAGCCAGTGGGATCCTATCACATAGTTTATAGGATTGTCAAATGCCACACAGACTTCTTACAAATGTTCATCACAGCTCTATTTTAAATAAAAACTATAAATAATCCAATGTCCAACAATATATGAACAAATAAACATGTAGTGATATAGTTATTGAACGAAACAGCAGTTAACATATAAATGTGGAAAAAGTTCAAACCATTATGGTAAGTGAAAGAAGCCAGGCTAAAAAAATATATATATATATAAAATATATATATCAAACGAACAGGCCAAAGGCAAGATAAAACAGAAGTCAGGGGAGTACATGTTTTATAAATATATTTGTATAAAATTCCAGAGAATAAATGTTTCAGCTCATTCAGACTGCTTTAACAGAACTCCATGATCAGTCTGGTTTATAAACAGTAGAAATTTATTTCTCTCAATTCTGAAGGCTGGGAAGTCCAAGATCAAGGTACTGGCAGAACAGGAGTCTAGTGACCTCTGATAGATAGATAGATAGATAGATAGATAGATAGATAGATAGATAGATAGATATAGATAGATAGACAGATAATACATATGGAAGACAGAGGCTTTGCTGTGTCTTCACATAGTGAAGGGGCCAAAGAGCTTTCTTGGCACCAATTCCACTAATCAGGTCTCTGCCCTCAGGTTCTAATGATCTCCCCAAATACTCTACCTCCTAATACTATCACCTTGGGGCTTAGGATTTAAACATATAATTGTAGGTGAACATGAACATTCAGATCATAGAAACAAACTAATTTATAGTGACAGAAAGCAGATCAGATATGGGAGTACAAGAGGCACTAATTATGAAGGGGCGTGAGAAGAGTAGAGAAATGGAAATGTTTTGTATTCTAACTGGGGTGATAGTTTCTCAGGTGTGCATGCATATGTTAAAAGTGATAAAACTGTAGACTTTTGGTATGTGAAGTTTAGTGACCTTCAACTACATAAATAAATAAGAGAGAAATTACATTTATTTTGTGGTAGTGGTTAATAGTGAAGAAGATATTTCTAGGAAAAATTGCCTAAATCTGATTTATTAAGGCTGATTTTTCCTATAACTTGTATCTCAGAACAACTATTCCTAAAAATTACAGCATATTGAATAATTTTATGCCTCTTTACAAGATTGGGAAGATAACTTACAAAATTGAAGGAGTAACTTTTACCAGATTCTCAATAGAATTTCACAAATGCATCCATATTTAAGCTCGTTTTATTGCTTTTCTAGTAAAAAGAACTAGTAATATTTTCAGCATTATAGGAATGATGCTATTTTTTTAATCCCTATTGTTTTCCAAAATTATTAAAAGCAACTGAATTGTATAATTCACATTGGTGAAGAGGAAAATACTTTTTGTCAACATATCTTTTATCTGACTGAGAAATTAGGAAATTATTCTGGAAAGATAGATTCAGTGAAATTTTAAGGGCTTTCAACACATGTCATGGTATAGTTCATGTTTTACCACTGAAAGTTTTGAACAGAACAATAACTTGACCTGGGCTTTTCTTTGAGAAGATTGATCTGGCAGTGGCTTGTGAGGGGATTGTTCTTCATAGAACATTCCTGATGGAATAATAAGTTAAGTGCCAAATTGTCAGGGTCAAACTAGTTAGAAGTCTGTTATGGTTTGGATATAAATTGTTCTCCCAGAGCTCCCATGTTAATGTTCAGAGGTGATACATGAGAGCTGTAACCTGATCAGTCCATCCTAGTTTGAATGGACTGGGTGGTATCTGCAGGCACATGGGGCATGACAGGAGGAGATGTATCACTGGGGGCATGCCTGGAAAGGTTCTTCTTCCTTTCGCCCCTTTCTCCCTTCCCACTCTCTGCTTTCTGACTGCCATGGAATGGAGCAGTGTTCCTTTAACACACCCTTCTTTCATGATGATCTGTCTCACCTTGGACCTAAAACAATGGATCTGACTGAACATGAATTAAATCTTTGAAACCATGAACCAAAGTAAAAATTTTCTCCCCCAAGTTGTTCTTGTTGGATATTTTGGTCACAGCAATGAAAAGCTGACCAACAGCAAAAGAGCAGTAATAATAATTATATTTAAATTTGGCAGGGTTTATTTAGAGAGGTTAAAACAATGTTACAATGTTGATTATGGGGCAAAATGCAAAGTAAAAAAAATATAGAAAATTAACATTATTTTCCATGTCTGAGAGAAGAGTGTCTCCTTTATAGAAATCAAGAGAAAATTCAACCAATCATATTGGTTGAAAGAGTGCAGTCTTAAGTATTCCAGTGTTCAGATTAAGGTTCATTTAGAGAGTCCAAAGATTTTTTTAAGAGAATGTGAGTAGCATTTGTCATTTGGTGGCTGCCCAGTATCTAAATTCCCTCTGTATAAAAGGAAAGGACACTTTTGTTTTACACAAAAATTCTACACAAAAATTCAAATACTGGTTCTCGCATACTCCTTGACTCTACACCTCAGAGACTTCTTTTAAATTTGAACAAACAAATGTTCCTGCTTAGGGAAGTAGTCTGAAGGAGACATCACAAAGAAGCTAGGAGAGCTAAAGTCTCATGCCCCTACCAGTATCCAGTGTCTTTGCTCACTGGTGGAAGAGATAGCGTGCACCCAAGTGTGGCTTGATCACTGGCACCATGGAAAACTCACTGGTCTTATGGATAATCTTGAAAATTTTTCCTTTGTTCCTGAATGAAATTAAGAAAAGAAAAATCATATTGAGACATTATTCGTTCAATATAAATTGTATTCATTTAAACTACATAAATTCAGTAATTTTTTAATATATTTACAGGTGGCCACTGTCACCATAATTTAATTTTAAAGCAGTTTCATCACCCAGATAGTAACTTTGTGTCTATTAGCAGTCAACTCTGACATCCCTACAAGCAACTGGTAATTTTCTTTCTGTATCTACCGATTTGTCTATTCTGGACACTCACAAAATAAGGTGCTGCTTGATTCTTTGGAAGTAGCTTATTTCACTTAGCATGGTGTTTTCAAGGTTCATCCATGTAGGAGCATATATTAATATACTGCTTCTTTTTATTGCTGAATATTATATGATAATATTCTTTCAATTGTTATTGGACATTTGGGTTGTTTTAACCTTTTGGTTATTATAAATAATGCTATAATTTATGAACACTCATATGTATATTTTGATGTGTTCACATTTCCCTTGCTCTTGGCTATGTAGGAGTGGAATTGTTGGGTATACATGGTAACTCCAGGTTGAACATTTTTTTTTTTTATTGTTTGGCTTAATAGATTGTACTTCCCTCTAGATTCATAAAAGTATAATTGACAAAAATATTTATGATGTACAATATGTTTATAGTAGATATATTTAAAATGATTAAACCCAGTTAATTAACATATCTATCAACTCGCACACTTATTTTTTTGTGGTGATAACATCTAAGATATAATCTCAGCGATTTTCAAGTTTACATTATTGTTGATTATTAACATTATGCTGTACAATAGATCTCCATAATTTACTTGTGTTGTAAAATTAAAGTTCTGTGCCTTTTAACATGCCTATCTCTCTCTCTCACCAGTTCCCAGCCTGGAAACCACTATTCTACTCTCTGCTTCCAAGTTTGACTCTTAGATTTTACTTTTAAGTAAGATCTTGCAGTATATGCATTTCTACACTTGTTTTATTTTGTTTGGTATAATGTCCTTCAGATTTGTCCATGCTGACACAAATGACAATATTTTCTTCTTTTGTCGGACTGACTAGTATTCCATTGCATATTTTCAACACTTTTTTCTTTATTCATCCATCAAAGGACACTTAGGAACTCTAAGGCTGTTTTCCAAATAGCTACATCATTTTACATTCTCAGCAGTGATGTATGAACATTCCATTTTCTCCACATTCTTACCAGCACATTTTATAACGTCTTTTTTATTATAGCCATCCCAATGAGTATTGAAGAGATTTTTTTGTAGTTTTGCTTACCTTTCTGATGACAATGATATGGAGACTCTTATTTGTGATTATTGGCCATTTGTATATATTCCTTAGAGAAATGTCTTTTCACATTATTTGACAATTTTTAAAAATTAAGCTTTTTATTATTGAGTTCTAAGAGTTTTTCCTGCTTAACGTTTGAATTATGTTATTAGTCTTCTCATCAATTCTTTGTGTGACCTGGTGTTCTTCCAAGAAATTACTTCTCTGCTTAATTTGAGCATAACTGTTACCTGCTACTTGCAAACAAGAAACAGAAATGAACAATTTTTTTCCCCAAACAAAATGAAGATTTGGCTTAATAAAAATATATGAGATGAGTGAGCATATATAAAATTTAAAGGAATAACAAATGAGTGACAAGTGGGGGAACAAATAATGATTGTGTATTTTTAAAATTTGCTTTGATGGTGAGGGAAAGAGAGAAATAAAGACAGTAACTTGAAGCCTTAGGAAGCTTATTTATTCAAAGAAAAAAAAATTGAAGAGAAGAAGATATAGAATATGGATGTATGGGAGTAGGTAAATAGTGAAGAGGATAAATTATGTTTTGAAAGAAAGGAGGAGGAATCACTTTCCTTAGAGAAAACAAAAAGTAGTAATAATGACTTAGTGGAGGAGACTAAAGAGGCTGTGAGGCAGAGACAGGACATTCTAAAAGGGCCTTCGTTCAGCAGGCGTCTGTGACATTCTGGAGAAGCAGAAGTAATGTTAAGCTAGGACCAGGATCATGTTTAATGGGAATGTCCAGGGAATGAGAGGAACAGCCCAGGTGGAACAAGGTAAAGAATCAAAGAGAGTTAAGCTGATTAGCATTTCCCACAAAGATGACATGTTAGTTGCAGTGATGGTGAGCTCATTTTTATTCTTCCATGCAATTCTATGAATTCCGCTTTTCTTTCTCTCTCTGCCTCACTTAATAAAAATGCATCATAAGGGAATAAAGGCTTCAACAAACACTCAAACACATGGAGTGTTAAATATATATGAATCACTGCCCTGGCTTGTTCTTTTGAAGTTGTTCCTTTGTGTGCTTTTCTTTTTCTTATTTTATGGTATCCTCTGCAGAATCTAAGCACTATGATGCAAACTGAAGTATTTCCCTTCTTTGGTATTGAAATGTAGTTCTCTAAAATGCCCAATGTAATCTTAAATTTTAAAAAATCTATCAAATCTCTGAATTAAGCAAGCCTAAAGTGACTTCCATAAGCAATTTATAGGATTCTTCTGTATCTTTCAAAATAGATATCTCACTTGACCCCTTAATCATTGATGAATTGTTCTAGTATTATACTAAAAGAATCTTTTTCTTACAATGTTGATCAAACAAAAAACCCTTGTAAACAAAGGTCAAGTTATTGATTTTTCTTTTCCATACTCTATTTGCCTATTTCTTTTTTATTTTGGCATAATAAAATTCACATAGGAAAGGTCTAAAATGATATGGTAAGTTAGAGATAGTGATCCTAAAATCCTGCATTTAAATCACAATAGTGATACTTATACTAATGAATAGAAGACATACCATTTAATCATCCTTGTAAAATTCCTCTGCCTGCCTTATTAGTGGGCCCTCTCTTGTTTCTGTTTTCATCCGTTTATTTTAGTGTATGAAATTAAAGCCATGCATATAAATAAAAATTTCCTGGATAGACAAAAGCTGCATAAGCTCTAAAAGATGTAGATCAGGACAGTTCTGAAAGTGAAAAAAATACTACCTTTTCACATTTCTGTGAAGTTGGGGAGTTTATATCCTACTGAACTCTTCAGCTGAAGTAGCACTCCAGGGGATTTCAAATCAGTTCAAAGTTATATGGTAAAGAGAAAAGAAAAAGAGAAATGAGTGAAATTCCTTCAGTTCCATTTCATTGTTTAGCATTTCAAAGGTTCCTTCTATTCTCTTGATTAAAGCCTTGGTTTCATTGGGTTTGTGGATTTGTCTGAAGCCAAGAATGTGTCCAAATTCACAGCAAGCATTTATATATCCAAAATTAAATCAAGAAGCTTAATTGAGAAATCTCCTGCCAATTGAAAACCAACTTAAAGTCTATTCAAATTTAGAGATAATCTATAAATAACCAGTCACATTTTAACTGGCACATGGAGATGAGTAGCCCCCAAAGGTTCTGAGAATTTGTAAACTTGGCAGTTCTCACTCAGGCCCAAGTTATTTGACCTTCAGTAATCATTTTTTCCTTTTGGATCTTCACATCATGTACTCTAAAATAAGATGGAAAACGTAATAAAATTTGATATTTTTTGAAGATTCTGTTTTACTCCTCTAAAGATATTTTAAAACATACACTTCTTTATTTATATGAAATATAGCATTTACTAAGTATCATCTATACTAGGTACATATAATGATAATATGTAATGTTTATTATGTGCATGTGGTTGTAGTGATATACAAAAGTATATTTATATGCATATACATATATACACATAATATTTCCTATTTTTATAACTACACACAGCATATAGTCATTTTACCAGAAAATAGTAATGTTCTATAATTTACAAATTTTATTCTTATATCTGACAAAGAATTATCACTGTCTTTATATAAAGAAACAGTTTTTCCACACTGTAATTCTTTATGGTAAGTCATTTAAACTGAACTCTTTTGCTTACTACTATGCTTTTTTTTTTTCTTAATAGGCACTAAAATTTACTTCCCATTATTATATGAAGTTCCATTTGCACACTGTAACATACACAATTAAAATCTCCCCAAATTCTAATTTGTCAAAGAGCCGGAAAGTATTTCCACTTTTCATCATTTTTCTATTCTTCACCTAGATAAGAATTTTAGACAGAAGTTGAGCAGTGTGCATACTGCAAAGCCCCAATCTGGAGATTAGGATAAAATTTAAAACAAAGTATTTAATAGAATAGTTGCTTTTCTCAATTTCCTATTCTTTAACACTGAGTGAATATTTATTCTAATATTATTTACTATTGGTCACATATGATAAAACTGATCTTAAGAAAAATCAGAATTAGTGGGGCTGGGATGTGGCTCAGGCTTAGAATGCTCGCCTAGCACGTGCAAGGCCCTGGGTTCGACCCTCAACACGGCATAAAATAATAAAATACATAAAATAAAGTTTAATAAAAAAAATTTAATAAAAGAAAAATCGGAATGAGGTTAGCCCATGAAATATTTTAAGGAACTCTAAAGGTGCCTAGCCAAGTATCTTTCTACCATATTACAATAATTTCATTCATATTTTATTTTGTACCAGTAAACATTCAAAATTAGTCCATACATTAGTTAGTAGTTTCTATTCAAAAGGAAATAACATGTGTTAAGATTTATTATTTATGTCAACTTAATGTAAATGACACTGCTGCATTCTTCTAGAATGTCAACTAGTTATAGTTCAATTTTTTCATCCCCCCCAATTTTTAAATTTTTCCTTGTGGGACCTTAGATATTTCAGAATGTGACTCGGGGAGCTCATATCTCTACTTATATTTTCTTCTAATATTTGCTTGAGGCATTAATAAAATCTGAACTAAATGATGAAGCATACATTTGAAATCTAATGCATATTGCTAATGAAGGAAGAATAAAACATCCAGGCAAGAGATATGCAATGGAGGGACTGGAGAAGAAATAATACCATAAAATTGCTCAATAGAATAATTTACAGAACAATGAGGAAATGGAGAAAGGGTACTGGAAACAATCTTGGACATGCAATTCATACTTTATAAATTTTCTTATTTTTTATTTATATCTGACAAGTTATCAAATAATATTTCTGTGTCACTCTCCAGATTAAAGTTATGCTCACTACAGTGCAAGAATGACTTCTAGTTTTTATTACAAAAACATATAACTTGCAAATTAGGAAAACCACTCCACTATCACAAACTGACCCTTTAAAATTAGCATGGAGATGGGCAATAATCCAGCACACCTTTTAGTTAGCCAAAAGTTTAACTCAGTTACTCTGAATGCTAAGAATATTTCACTGAGTCCTACTGAAATATAGAATTAACTATGACAGTGACTAAATTACTGTCAATGTCATCACAGCAATTTGTATTGTGCTTTTACTTATCTAGTGGGAAAATAAGAATAGAAAGTACTTTAAAATTATTTATGCTCTAAATTCATGATGGATTTATTCAGGAGTGTTTGTTGAATATTTAATATTGATTGCAAGAAGGGCAAATTTGAATCAAGCAACAAAAATGAGAAAGATTTTTGTTTGTTTCCACCAAGAAATTTTTAAACCATGGACAGAAATAAACAACAAGTAATCTTAATGTGCTACATGATTTATATTATCATTATTTCCTCTAAATTTTGGAGTAAAAAAGATAGCAGCCTTTAATTAATTAATGATAACATGGTAAGTACTAAAAATCATGGCTCATTTGATCAGATTCCAGTTTGTTCACGATTTCAAGATCATGATTATAGGTTGTGTATTGGTGTCACATCTGGAAAATTGATTTGAATATCTAAATGTGGAGGGAATGAGGAATTCTATATTTTATAAAGCAAAGAGAGGATGTGATACCTAGGTTTTTGCTTTGGGTTTTTAACTTTTCAATTAGTCATTAAGTCATTAAGAGGTGAGTATCTTATATTCAATAGCATGAATAATAATAAGGTAATATATAGTTTGGGATAATTCTGTCTACTGGAAATATGTGACAATGCCTGCATACATTTTTAATTTTTACAACTGGGAAATATTACAGCCATCTAATGAGTTAAGACCAGTGGTGATAATAAACATCCTACAAATCACAGGATATACTTGAATAACAAAAAATTATCTTTTCATATTTACCTGAATTAACATTTTCTATTTGAAATGTATACTGCTCTAGCTTAAGACCAAATTTTAAGAAACTCATGAGAGTATATTAATTGTGCTTCTGTTGAGAAAATCTGTGCTAGTTAAATTTAGCACTAAGCCTAGTTTTTCATTTGTGATATGATTAATTTAACTAGCAATGTACTTGAAATTGTAAACCTATTATATGGTTAAGTCCAAGGGTGGGGAGAGAAAAAGAAAGAAAAGTTTTCTCTAGGGTAAGAAATTTTCCATTTATATTAATAATATTGTACCTCAAAGAGAAAATTCTTCATGGGAAGTTTCCTATAATCAGTAAAGTGGGGGGAAAAGTAAAATATCCTGCATTTGTGCACATCTATAATCCCAGCAACTTGGGAGGCTGAAGCAAGAAGACCATAAGTTCTAGGCCAGCCTTAACAATTTAGTGAGACTCTAAGAAACTTAGCAAGGTCCTGGCTCAAAATAAAAAATATAAATAAATAAATAAATAAATAAATAAATAAATAAATAAGATCTGGGATGTAGCTCAGTGGTAGAACATCCCTTGGTTCAATCCACAGTACTCAAAACGAAAAAAACAAAAACCTTAAGGCTTGCTTAACAGGTTGTTCTGTGTAAAAGGTGGATATCAGACATGAACTAAAAGCAGATGGTTGCAGCACACACTGTTTTGTGTCCATGCCTAAAGGACCAACGTGAGGGTAGTTTTTGTCATGGTTTGAACTTTGAGCAATGCACCTGGTTGTTCCTATTGCCTAGAAGGAGAAATAGCCAGACATAAAATTCTATAGTGATTCATGAGCTGTGGTCAAATGGTTTTGCTAGATGGCAAGGTACTTGGATGGACTCTGATTGACAAATTGGCTGCAAGGGAAGAGGCATTGAAAAAGAGGTTTCTAAATAGCAAAATAATAGGAAAGCTTTTACAATCTGAAAGACCATCCAAGAGTACGCATGGGAATGGAGGATTTTTGGAATCAAATGAATATATGACCAGTTCTTCAAATGCCAGTCAACCACTTTTCTAGTCTCTCTGGCCATTCTTAAATAAATTTATGAACAAATGTGTCCTATTGTTAGAAATAGATGTATCCATGGGTTAAACAACATGAGCTTAAACTTGACAAGGCCATTTTGACTGTATGCACTACTGACTGCTTAATCTACCAGCATCAGGTTCACTATTGAGTCCTCCCTGTGGCACCATTCCCTGGGGAATCAGCCAACTGCCTTGTGACAGGTTGATTATATTGGACAGCTTTCATTATGGAATGAATATTGCTTTATTCTTGGGATATAGCTTTGCTTTCCATGCATGCAATGCTTTGGCCAAAATGACTGACCATCTGTGGACTTAAAGACTACCCCATTCTCCATTATGGTATTCCATGTAGCATTCAAATGTTCATGCTCATTGAATGCATTGATCTTACCATATCTCCTTTCATCCTGAAGTAGCTGGCTTACCAGAATAATAAAACGCCCTTTTGAAGACTCAATTACAATTCCAGATAGGTGGAGATATCTTATGGGGCAGGGAATATGTATATACTTTAACTCTGCATTCAATGTAGCTAAGATTTGTGGGTCCAGGATTTAAGAGTAGATATGGCCACTGCTATCTACTATCCACCATATCACTATTATCTCTTGTGATTCACTAGCAAAATTGTGCTTTCTTATTCCTATCACCTTAGGCTTTACTAGTCTTGTGGTGTTACTTTCAAAAGAAGAAATGCTTCATCAGGAAAATCTACAATAATTCCACTGAACTGGAAATTAGGACTTCCACCTGGCCATTAGCCTCCTTGTACCTTTGAATCAACAGGCAAAGAAGAGGGTTACTCTGTTCTCAGGTGTGATTGATCCTTATTGACAAGGGAGAATTGTACTACTGCTACACAATGAAGACAAGAAAGACTCTGTTTGGAATACAAGAAATTCCTTATGAAATGCTCTAATGTTAACACAACCTATCATTAAAATAATGAGAAAAGAGCACTTTGGGAGGAATTGATTAAAATATTCATCATCTCAACTGGGATGTTGGCTGAACAATAATGTACACATATCCAAACCTATCAAATTGTGCATTGAAAATTGCTGAATTTTATTTTGTATGATTTTTACCTCAATTTAATAAAAAAAATTCAATCTGACAAAAAATTTCTGTAAATAGTGTCGAAAGATAAAGAACAGATTGGGAGAACATATTTGTAATACATCTACCCAATCAGGAATTTGTGCTGCCACCGTAAAAACAAAAACAGAAGTCTTAAAAGCAAACTTATTTACCTATTTTTTCATTCAACAGTTTTTTAGCATATGTCATACACTACACAAAACCTCTATACTAGAGTTATTTCAGTGTTGCTTTTAAGACTTCTGTTTTTGTTTTTACGGTGGCAGCACAAATTCCTGATTGGGTAGATGTATTACAAATATGTTTCCCAATCCTGTTCTTTATCTTTCGACACTATTACAGTTTTTTCAGATGATTTTTTATTAAAGCTAGTTAAAAAAATTAAACTTCTAGATAATTATGTGATATGGCTCAATGCCATGCCTCATTCAGAGCTTAAGTTTTTTATATTCCTACTCTTTTTCCCCTTTTTTTGATCTATTTTTAACTTACTTGAACTCATATATGTGATAAATAAATCAGAAATAAACAAATGTAATACAATGATAAAATGGCAGTTTCTGATTTGGTTTCATTTAAAGTTCCCAAAATTGACAATATTATACTAAGCAGCCACCCTGATGTCTCTGAATGACATAGATGAGCATTATGCACAAATTGCAAACAATGTATTATAAACAACTGCTGTCATCATTCATAACTCTAACTCTCGTAATAAAAGAATAAAATTGTCAAGGTAAGAAAAGAGGTCTGTGGATCACTTAAAAATGTGCCATATAACGATAAGTTTCCTCAGCACCAAGGAGGGGATTATTTTGAGAAATTATATAAAATGCTTAAGTGTTGGGAGCTGGCGACCGCACCCTGAAAATGGCGCTGGTTTCCTGCTTCTGCTTCTTTAGCAGTTAGAGTTGTTAGAGGTAAACAACTCCTTGTAAGGCTGAGGGGCTGGGCTCTGGCCTGCTTCCGCTGCACTGTACCTATTAGACTTTTCCACGTGGTGCTAGTTCATTGGCGGGGCTGGGTACTTAAGCCAGGGCAGACCGACCGCTAGAGCTTTTTCCTGTTTTCTTATCATGCTTCAAGGGTCCTGAATAAACTGCTGAAAGAAGAATCCTCTGTCATGTTTCCCTTGCTGGCGAGGGGTCGCGACACTTAAGTATTTTTTTCTCTGCATTATGGGGAATGACTATTTTCCCTAACCCCATATCTCATGCCAAGTGAAGAGGTGTTAGGAAATTATTCTAACAGCTTGCTATGTGTCCTAAGGAACCTGACAGGGCAAACAGGCTGGATTTTGTTGGATGTGAGTGAGAATGAAAGGCTTGGACAGGATCACCTGCTTAACAGTAGAGTTCACAGAAGGATACCACTGTCATATTAAGCTACTACCTTAGTGCATGCTCTCCAGCGGTATGTTTTCTATGGATTGAACATGAACTCTGTAGAAGGGAGGAAGTCTTTTTAAAAAACTGCAAAAAAATAAAAAATAATAAAAAAAAACATGCTAGAAGCTAATAAAACTGGGCAGCAGGAAGAGACATAAATGATAGAGAGAACTTTACTTGCTACCACGGTCATATTTTGATGCTGGTGTGCTCTGGCCAGTGTTCAAATACTGAATGCTTTATCATATTGTGCTTTTATAGATTCCCAAGAGTTCCAAGAGACCCTCCCATTGAGAACAACTAAACTACAGAAAATAAGGACAAAGCCATTCCACCTGCCAGTTAGCTGCCTGCCCCCCTCAGCTCTGCACCCCACACCACTCTGCAAGCCTCCCTCCATGTATATTTCAAGACTGATGCATGATGCCCACTTTGGATGGGGTCCTCTCTAAAATTATATCAGACCACCTTTTGGACTCATGCCTTTTATAACCTTTTATATGAAAAATCCAGTTTTGTAGCTACCCCCAGTGAAATCATATAAAATTGTTCTAGCAATGAAAGAAAAGATATCACACATATTATTTTGTTCCTATCTTTTGGACTCTCAGCTGAGACTGAAGCAGAAAGAAATCAATTTTTAAATTATGTTAATAAACAAACAAATCTGAATAAAGTGTCAGTACAAAAGTGACTTAACATCAGAGGGACTATGAAAGAATAAGCAATAAAACATTGATATAGGGGAAAAGGAAATATGGTAATGAAGCATGATTTAATAATTAGAGTTGGGGTACTAAAGGAAATGATGGTAGAATTTTTATATGAATCTATAAGTACCATGAGAATAGAACAGAAGATAATAGTAAAAGTCATTCTCACCCTGCAAAAGTGGGAAAGGAAAATGACCAAGATTTGGTATGAATATTGCCATATATACACCAAGATGGCTTGAAAAACTTCATCACTTACACAATCTCTGCAGAGACACCTCTGCAGAGAGCAGGGAAGAACTCTCAAACAGGTCTGACATGACTTGAGAAAACAGAAGGAAGACTGGTCTGGTTCTTTACTGTCACAAAGTAGGTTGAGTATCACATGCTTGAGTGGAACTTGTGTATTCTAAATCTCCTCAAGGCACCCAAGAAAGAAGCACTCAGGCTTTCTTGTTGGCTTACTTATGTGTGACACATAAGAAGAAGGAGACAGAATGAGGGTTAAAAACTACCAGCAAAGATTTAAAAAGGGCTCAGTTTTCTTACCATAGATATATTTTAATAATTTATAAAAACAAGATAATTCTAAATCCTTACTAAAAGTCAGAAATCCTGAGAGACACAGAGCATGTACTATTCAGACAGAGCAAGATTTTCAACAGAAATTTTATTTGGCAGCCAGGGATCAGTGAGATGAAGCTTTTGAAATGTGGAGGAAAATTATTTTCAAGTTATTAAATCAGCTGTTAGAGAAGAACAAAAGTAATATAGAGACAGTCAAATTAAAAGAATTTATCTTCCATACTGATTTTTTCTTAGGAAACTATCAGCACATGTATTTTTATTAATTAAACAAATAAAAAAATATATATATTTTTTTAGTCCTGAGGGTCAAAACATCCAACTAGAACTTGAAGGAAAAACTGTTCCAAGAAACAAAAAGAAAGACGGAGAGAAGAAAGAAAGGAGAAGAGGAAAAGAAAGGAAGGAAGGAGGAAGAGATGGACAAAGATTGATGTGTATGATCCTTTTCAAGTCATATTGGAATATATAGAAGGAAATAGTGATATTCTAAAAAATTTAAGAAAAGGAAAATCTTTTAAAAATGTGATTATTGCAGACTATTTTACAATAGTGAATACTCCATATAGTCTCACAGCAATATAAATATTGATCATCTATTGACAGATTATAATGCGCTTATAATGGAAAAATGGGAGTGTAGTAAGAGAATTCCAAGTCCTCAGCTAACATATCCATATCACATTGCCAGTACACAGTACAAGTAACATATTAGTATTATATTTATTAATATAAATATAACAAAATATTGATGGTATCACTAAGAAGCCAGAGACAGATATATTACTTTTCATTCTCCCACACACAAAAATTGCAGAGAACTATTCACAAATCAAAATAATCTAGAGGTCTCAAGAGCCACTGAAAATATGTAGCAAAAAAAGTAAAGATCAATTAATTAAAGGAAAGAAAAGAGAGGGCATCAGGATATTCATATAGAAAAGATTGCTAGAGATTGCTATACTTGAAATGTCAGGAGTTTTGCATGAACTAAGAAAGAAGGAAGGCAGAAGCTATCAGTATCATTCTCAACTATGTGACAGAAACCAAAATAATCCTAACTGACTTTCTCTACAGGAGACACAAGTATCTCCTGACTCCTGACTCATAAGGGAACAGAGAGGGAAACATAGCTGTACACCCCTGCCCTTTAAGAAGTAACTGCTCTTCAGTCACTTGAAAGAAGGAGCAACTATCTCTCACAATCTGTCATGTGTCCTGAACTCAGATCTTTGGCACTAATTAGAGTGTCCAAGTTTTAAACACCAGCACTGTAACTGCCTTGGGCTTTCCCATGTCTCGGACCCAAAAGCCATCACCATACGGAACAAGTTTGTAATTGTATTTCAGACTCTGAGCCAAACCTTTACTGTGTCTGTCCATTCTCTGGGCTCCTGTTCAGCCCAACTTCAGAGTCACTCTAACTCTGTGCTTACCTATGATCTTAGTCTCGCGTACACAGGCTGTTTCATAAGCATTGGTATCCTCCTTCCTATGATGAATACAGCAGAAATGATGCCAACACCCCAGGCAAGAGTTACCTCTGCAGCCCTGAATCCCAGAGATGTAGACCTTCCATTCATTCCCAAGCTCAAAATTCAGCTCTGTGCCTGCTTCACAAGCACCATTCATTAGACACCAGTGCCACTGCCAAAAATCCATTTGCCAGACCCAGTTTCAAGAGGAATCCCCTCAACCACAACATCTCTGGTAAGAGAAAAATGGATTAAAAGGATTTTAGTGGGCATCACCACTGAAGAGCCCAGTAATAATCACTACTACTGTAGATATTCATAGCATTATTCAGTGAATAGCTTTATAATGTTTGTTGTTACTCAACAACTCAGCTTATGGAGCTGCACGGAAACCGAAAAACTGGTACCTTTACTAGGGACAAAACAATTACAATTCATTGAGCAAGTGCCCCTTCCCTACTGCAATAGGGGAAAAGTCTTTGTACAATAAAAAGAGAGGTAAATGCTTCACCAAATTGATATCAGTGTGAAACAATAAAAGACATAAAAACAAGGAATTATAGTACCAAAAAAAAGGAACATAATCTCTCAGTATCTACATCGACCCCTTCAAATGGAAATATATGAACTACTTAACAAAGAATTCAAATAATTGTTTTAAGCTCGATGAAATTCATATGAAATTCATAAATATAGAGAAACAATGTAATGAAATCAGGAAAACAACTAAGAAGTGAAAAATTTAATAGAGATTGAAATTACTATGAAATCTAAAAGTAATTCTAAAGATGAAAAATATAATGAACAATATGAAAAATATAAGAGAAAACACTAATAGAATATTTTTCAAGCAGAAGAACCTGTAAATGTGAAGATTGTTTGAAAAAATATTATCAGAGTACAAAAAAGCATAAAAAGGAATGAATGCTTATAATATTTATGGAACAGAATCAAAAGAGAAAATATTCCCATTTCAAAGACCAGTTTCATTATGAGGTATTTAACAATATTGAATCCATTCTGATTTGGTTGGTTCTATTTGGGTGTAGTGCAGGAAATCAATCATAAACATTTTAACATAAACTTTTTAAACATATAATATATTCAAAGTGCTGAAGGGGGGAAAATAAAACCTGCAACTAAGATTACTATACTTGGCACAGGTGTTGCTCAGAAATGGAAAGAGAAAGATTTTTCAGGAACAATAGAAGCTGAGAGAGCTTATCACTCTCAAACCTATCCATACAAAATGCTTTTGGTTAAATTTCCAGCACTGAAAAAATAAATAAAATAAAATAAATAAAATGCAAAATGCACTTCTTCATCCTGAAAGAAAAGCATGTTAATTATTAGCACAAAACATATGAAAACATAAAAGAGTATATAACTCACTGGTAAAAGTTAGAAAAAGTTAAACACAGAAATTTTAATGCTATACTGATAGTATAAATCATTTATATCTTTAATAAAAGTTGAAAAGCAAAACTGTAATAAATAAAAATAGCTGCATTACTTTATTAAGAGAAATATATAATGATGTAAACTGTGACATCAAAAAATAGTGGGCTGGAATAAAAAGTGTAGTTATTTTATGCAATCAAAATTGAAGTGCTATTAGTTTTAAGATGCCTTGTTATAACTATAAAATGTTTTACATAAGCCTATGGTAACCAAAAATAAAAAACTACAGTAGAAAGAAAGAAAGGACCTGTAATACAATCAGAGAACAATTAACAAAACAGCAATATTGTTTTTACTTATCAATTGCTTGAAATATAAATTAATTCAATTCTCTAATCAGAAGACATAGAGTTGCTGAATGGATAAAACAAAATACGGCCTAAGTATTTGCTGCAGTCTGGCTGAGCAAAATAACCGGGGGTGGGGAGGGGGTGGGGGTGGGGTGACAAGCAACTTGTGAAGTTTGATACAGCAGGAGCCACTTTATTATGGGACAGAGAAGTATATATACCCAACTAATTACACACAGCTTAACTTAATTAACATAAACTAGATACAGCAGTCAACCAATAAGGAATCCTCATCATCTTAATGATTACACACAGCTTAACTTAACTGACATAATCTAGACACAGTAGTCAGTCATTAAGAAATCTCCATCATCTTAATGGCTCGCTGGTGTTACTTCTCAAATCACTCCTCTTGGCAAAGTGCCAGGTGCCATCTTGACTTGTCTGTGGACCTCATCAGGCATGCAGGCTAAAATTGAAGAGATGGAAAGAGACATTTCATGAAAATAAAACTGAAAGAATACTGGAGTAGCTATAAATCTACACATTGCTTAACAACACTGTGCATTCTTGGAAACGTAATGACATTTCATCATTGGGCAAACATAGTATAGTGTACTTATACAAACGTGGGTGGCATAGTCAATCACATGACCTGGTCTTATTATGCAATCAAGAGGCATGAACAACACAGAATATATGAGTTTCCTGCTAAAAGAGCGTACTACAGGGATACTGCTACATCGATGTTCATAGCAGCACAATTCACAATGACTAGACTGTGGAACCAACCCAGATGCCCTTCAACAGATGAATGGATAAAAAAAAATGTGGCATTATACACAATGGAATACTACGCAGCACTAAAAAATGACAAAATCATGGAATTTGCAGGGAAATGGATGGCATTAGAGCAGATTATGCTAAGTGAAGCTATCCAATCCCTAAAAAACAAATGCCAAATGTCTTCTTTGATATAATGAGAGCAACTAAGAACAGAGCAGGGAGGAAGAGCAGGAGGAAAAGATTAACATTAAACAGAGACATGAGGTTAGAGGGAAAGGGAGAGAAAAGGGAAATTGCATAGAAATTGAAATTGTTATACAAAATTACATATAAGAGGTTGTGAGGGGAATGGGAAAAAAACAAGGAGAGAAATGAATTACAGTAGATGAGGTAGAGAGAGAAGATGGGAGGGGAGGGGAGAGGGGATAGTAGAGGATAGGAAATGTAGCAGAATACAACAGTTACTAATATGGCATTATGTAAAAATGTGGATGTGTAACTGATGTGATTCTGCAATCTGTATTTGGGGTAAAAATGGGAGTTCATAACCCACTTGAATCTAATGTATGAAATATGACATGTCAAGAGCTTTGTAATGTTTTGAACAATCAATAAAAAAATTTAAAAAAAATAACATGATATAAAGTTTTTCAGTAAAGATTTTTTTTATAAATAAAGGTTGTATACTCTAAAACATAACAAAACACATAATAACATAAAAACCAATAGCTAGGTCATTTATTGTCATTACCAAGTATCATGTAGTGTATATACTTATATGTGCTACATATATTGTATGTATATATACATGTACTGTATATGCTTATGGTGCAGACACATCTACAGTGCAGTAGGTGTGTTTGCACCAACATCACTATAAGCACATGAGTAATGCATTGTTTTATGATATCACTATGTAATAGGAAAATTTTATCTCCATTATAATCTCATTGGACCACTTTCATATATGCAGTGTCGAATATAATTGACTGAGATGTCATTCTGTGGTACGTGACTGTGCTTAAATCAGAAAAGACTTTAAGTCAAAAACTGTAAAATGAGACAAATAAGGCCATTATATAATGATAAAGGAGATGATTCAGCAAGAGGATATAACAATTATAAAATTATGTGTCCCCAAAGTTGAAGTAACTGAATATATAAAGCAAAATTATAAATCTAAAGGAAAAAAAAAAAAGAGACTGCAATACCATAAAAGTAGGAGACTTCAGTATTTTCTTTCAGTAATAGATGGATGATCCAGACACAAAACCAATAGGGAAACATAAGACTTCAAACTACACTTTAGACTAATGGAACTCTCAGACATACATAGAGCATTTAATAACCATCAGACATACACAGAGTAGAACATACACTCTTCTTAACTACACTGGAATCATTCTCCAGTGCAGATCGTATGTTAGGCCACAATATAAGCCCCAATGAATGAGTAAGGAGACCTGACTCAGAAGTAAAATCTCTGATCAAAGAAGAGCCCAGTACCTGATGGTTTACTGCTGAAATCTAACAATCATTAAAAAAAAAAAAAACTGAAAATTAAAAAAAAAAAAAAAAAACACCTAATACCACTTTTTTTTTTTTTTCTCAAACTCATTCAAAAGACTGGAAGACTGGATTCTTATAAACTACCTTTTCTGAACACAATGGTATAAAACTAGAAATCAGTAATGGAGGAATTTCACAAATAAATGGAAATTAAAAATAATATTCTCCAAAACATCTAATGGGTCAATGAAGAAATTAAAAGGAAAACTAATTAATATCTTGAGACTAATGAAAATAGAAGCCATATACTAAAACATATGAAATATAACAAAATCATTCCTAAAATGGATATTTATAAGAATAAAGATCTACATCAAAAAAGATAAGACTTCAAATAATCACCTGAATATTACACTTCAATAAACAGGAAAAGAAGAACAAATTAAATTCAGAATGGGTAGAAGGTAGAAAATAAGATCAAAATAGAAAAAAGAATGAAATAAATATTAGAGTAATAATAAAAAATCAATGAAACTAAGTATTTTTTTCCAAAAGGTGAACAAAATCAATAAAACTTTAGATAGATCAACTAAGAAAAGAGACAGGACTCAAATTATTACAACTAATACCACCAAAATACAAGGGTCCATATTATGAACAATTATATGACCCCCCACAAATAGATAACCTAGAAGAAATAGATAAATCCCTAGAAATCACATTCTTAGAAATCAAGACCAAATCATGAAACAATGAAAAAGGCTGAACAAAATTAATGAGTAAGGAGATCTGACTCAGAAGTAAAATCCCTGATCAAAGAAGAGTCCAGTACCTGATGGTTTTCTGCAGAAATCTAACAATCATTTAAAAAAATAAAAAACACCTAATACCATTTTTTTCTCAAACTCATTCAAAAAATTAAAGAGGGAAATGTTCAAATTCATTTTGCAAAGCTAGTATTACCCTAATACCAAAGTTAAAGACAAAAAAAAAAAAAAAAAAGAAAGAAAAGAAAGAAAATTACAGGCCCACATTCCTGGTGAACACAGATACAAATACCCTCAACAAAACACTAGCAAAATGAATTTAACTACACATAGTCAGCATTATTCATCATGATCAAGTGGTGCTTATCCAGGAAATTCAAGGATCTTTAAAAATCCATAAATATGATAGGATACACCACATTAAAAGATGAAGGAAAAGAAAACATGATCATCTCAATAGATATAGAAAGGGCATTTGAAAAATTTTCAACATTGTTTTATAATTTTAAAAAAATTCTAAATAAATTAGGAATGAAATGAGTGTTCATTAATGCAATAAAGGCTATGGGCTGTTGAGAGCCACAGTCAAGTTGGAATGACTCCTAGCATTTTGCCAGAGGGAATGGTTGAGAGGTGATGCCAGCGAGCCATTGAGATGATAATGGTTAAGTTAAGCTACATATTCAGTTGTATATAGACCCCTGCTGTCCGCCTCGGGAGCCCACTACTTTGGAGTTCTCCTGGGAATTCCTGGGGAGTTTGCATTGGTTGGGAAAGTTCCAGAGGAGGGATTCTGGTTGGTATTTGCGGGAAGGACCACGTGGGTGGCGTTCGGAAATAAAGTTTGTTCCTGCTTGAGTGGTTCATGATTTGTGCCCAGCCAGACTGCAGCAATGGGCCACAATCATGTAATTAATATCATGCTTAATTGTGAAAAAGACAAAGATACTGGAGTTGTTAGTTAAGAGAAAGAAAGAAATGGGCATCCACATCAGAAAGGAAGAATTTAATTTTTTTTTCCTCAGGTAACATAACCTTATATAGAGAGAGAACCCTGAAAATAGTACCAAAATACTGTAAAAATGGAAAAAGAAACACATTTTAGTAGAGTTACATGATATAGAATCAATATAGAGCTTGATTTTAATAAAATTGAAAGCCATTCTTGGTGAGAGATTCATATAAAATAAGGATAACAATGAATGTTATTAACTTTCCAGATTGTATAAGAAAATCCATGCTTAATAGTGTGAATTTGGAATGTTCTATTAAAATTAAGGCTATGACCCTGAGTGATGGTACACACCTGTAATCCTTGCCTCTCTGGAGGCTGAGGAAGGAACATTGCAAGTTCAAAGCCAGCTTCAGCAAAAGCAAGGTACTAAACAGTGCAGTGAAAGTCTGTTTCTAAATAAAATACAAAATAGAGATGTATGTAGCTTAGTGGTCGAGTGCCCCTGAGTTCAATCCCCAGTATCAAAATAAACAAACAAATAAATAAATAAATAAATAAATAAAATTGACTTGTAAGGGTCCAGCGGAGGCGGAGCGTCGGAGGGAGAGACCACACAAGAGACCGGCTTCATGCAATTGGCAAGAGGGGATTTATTGAACCAGCATGCTGGGGCTCAAGGCTCACTCAGGAGGGGAGAGCAGCCCAGAACCCAGAGCAGAGGTCAAGCAGAGCTTAAGTACACTTTTTGGGGAGGGCGGGGGGGGGGGGGGAGGGGGGAGGGGCTTTGCATAATCAGAACAAATCATCATGAGGCACTGGAAAATTGAACAACAACTCTGAGACAGGATTAGTACATTCATTGGCGGGAACAGTCACTCCTAAGCGGGGTACACATTTAAACTGATTGGTTTTGGAGCCTGGATGCTTACGTGTCAAGCTACTTGGAGCCCTTAGCTAAAAAACAACCAGGGAATCAATGGAAATATTTACTGGGCAGTTCAGGTATTGTCCTAACAACTACAGAGATTACAGGTTCCGGGGTAGCAGAGGAATTTTAACAATACCTGGCCATTTTTTTTTTTTTTTTTAGCCCAAGCCTTTCAATTTAGAAACTTTAAAATGCCCAGTCTTTTACATTTTAACTCAGACTCTTGAAGCTTAGAATCAGCTTAGAAATTTTACCTTTACAGACTATGTTCCAAAAAACTGCATAAAACAAAAGTTAATTATATATAAGATATTGAAATCTAATATGTATAAGATATTGGAAATCTAATCTAATATTGAAAATCTAATATGTAATCTTGTTTACAGCTAATATGACTACCAAGAATATTTAAGATTCTATTCAAGCCTATATGAACTACTAAGAAAATTTTAGGAAGGTGAATTCACTATTATAAAATATATGTAGCTCTTTTATACTTTAGTAAAAGTCAATTAGAAAATCTCATCAAAAAGATACTCTTCAAAACACTCAGAAAGGCTAGGAAATTTGTTATAAAATCCTCAGGCAAAATTTCAGCACACCCCTCCCTCACTCTTCAAGAAGATGAAAAATACTTTTTCTTTATTTATTTATGAACAAATAAAGACCAGTTAAATGTCTCAGAAATTTGGTTGTGTGAAAGTATAAATACTCAAATTTTAAATTTGATCTGGCATCAGTTTAAATAACTAAAAATTTCAAGTTTGATGATTTAGTTTCAAATTTAAAATGAAAGAAAAACATGAAAAAATGGATATTTCATTTTTATAACTAAAAATAAGAGAAATGAGAGGTGTCCTGCCTATCTAAACCTTATTTGTTTATTATGCATTTTTTCTACATACCAGGCACTGTGCAAGAGATTGGTAAAATCATGAAAATCAAAAAGAAAAATATTTCACCTCCCCTGGAACACAAAATGTTACTAATCTAGAAGAAATATTAAAAGAAACATAGAAGAATCTGAGTAAGAACTTTTAAAAAAATATTGTATAAGTAAGACATAATGAATACATAAAAGAAATTAATCTGGAAAATATTTGTGAAATATATGAGATAAAGAGTGTGTGTGTGTGTGTGTGCATGTATTACACCTGAATTTATAAGAAAAACATTGCATCTCTAATAGATGATAAAGAAATACAAAAAATGAAGAAGTACAAAAGAAGAAATGGAAATGATAGATAACAAACAAACATGCTTTCTTTTAGAAACCAATTTATCTGCAGCCCTTCCTGGCTTAAGTCAAGAGTATATGTTATACTGCTCTGCAAACATCCTGTTACCTGCATGAGAAATGCAGGCCCAAAAGGCTCCTCACTGCCGATTAGAACGTAAGTTACCCTGAAGGGGGGTAAATTTTGTGACCTCTAAATAAACCAGATTCCAGGACTCAAAAAGAAAAGATAATTAGAAGGAAAGTCCCCGAACTATAAAATCTGTAAGAAAAAGTTCCAGTTAGAACCAGTTAGCACATGCCAAGGTGACTCAGAATAGCCTTGTATCTTTGACACATCATTTTAATAGTAAAATGTCCCCTCATGGGCTAAGATCATGTAAAATTGGGAATTAAAAAGTCTGGTGCAATACAGTCAGTCAGAAGTCAAGAGGTGGATCTGGTAGGAACTCTGAAGTCTTTCTCAGGAGCACCAATAAAATCAGAGGACAGGAGAGCAGCACTATCCCTTTTCCCTTTCCCCTCTGAGAAGACTCATTCTCACCTTGGATAGTGAATTCTTTTTCCCTTTTCCAGTTTCTTATAATAAAATCATACCTGCTACTACGTGCAAGGTGTCTGAATTCTTTTCAGCATGATTGCAAGCATCAGTGAGAAAAGACATCATTGGTGGCTTCAGCTCCATGAATGGCCTTGCGCTGTAACAGAATCAAATTCCAGAAAGTACTAGGACATCATATAGAAAGAAGGTCAGACTTTCTCATGGTAACAGATACAAATAGGCATTTACTAAATAATAATTTTCAAAAATCATATTAATGCTGGAAAGCATGTAATGAGTGCCAATCACTGTTATTGGCTTTCAAAATCAGCATAGCATTATCAGAGAGCAATTTCAGTATTCCTCCAATGCAATGATATATTTATATTTTTTTCTATTAACTCTGTTTTTCTGAACATAATCTAAATTACACAGAAAGTTATATGCCTACAGATGTTCAATGAAGGATTATTCTAACAAATAAAATGCAAGTTATAAAGGGTCATATATGCACAGGAAGGAATATTATGTATTTCAAATGTTGCCTCTGAAATCACCCTTATAGATAATTGTTCTATTAAATACAAATGTCAAAACCCAAATTGGACATACTCAATGATTATAGCAATTAAAAAATAACAAAAGTGGGGCTGGGATTGTGGCTCAGCGGTAGAACGCTCGCCTAGCATGGACAGGACCTGGGTTCGATTCTTAGCACCACATGAAAATAAAGGCATTGTGTTGTGTCCATCTACAAAAAAAAAAAAAAAAAAAAGATTCTCTCTCTCTTTCTCTTTCTCTCTCTCAAAAAAAAAATAACAAA
Organism: Ictidomys tridecemlineatus; assembly: GCF_052094955.1. Lineage (NCBI taxonomy): Eukaryota > Metazoa > Chordata > Mammalia > Rodentia > Sciuridae > Ictidomys > Ictidomys tridecemlineatus. The sequence continues at coordinate 171,616,492 of NC_135478.1, forward strand.
AGTAAAAAATAATACAGTGGTGAGGAAAGTATTTCAAGTTAGAAAATTGTGATTTTATTCTTTTTTCAATTTCTAATTACTATTAAATATGTTTATGTTACTTATAGAAAGAAAAAAAATTACAAAACCTATGCATCAGGTATCTTTGTCTATATTTTGCCTGTTCTTTAGTAGGATTTTAAGATATAAAACTCCAGAAGAGTATACAATTCAATAAATTATTGCATCCCTGCCACTTAAGTGCCTACTGTTTTGGAGACTACCTACCTCTTCCTCTTTGTTTTATTTACCATTTTAAAAATAATGTTTCCCTGCTTGAAAACTTGTAAAATCACTAACCATTTAATGGAGAAATTGATGATCTGGTATCATTGTAAATGAAGGGGGGCAGAGGGATGCAGAAGGAGGAGGAGGAAGAGGATGAAGAGAAAGGAAAAGAAGAAGGAGGAAGGCAGGACAAAAGGATGGAAGGATATGTTGTACTTTAAAATCAGTGATTTCAGTTTGGAGAGAATTTCTGTGGTACAGTCCTTGTCCCTCATCTGATCTCACATCTCTATCAGGTTTGTAATCCTGGCAGTATCCTGTTTTTAGCTTGAGTGCTTGTGGCAATTCACAACTGTGATGAATTGATTGGAGTTGCCTGCAGTCCCAAGCATTTATTGATTCTGTTTCTTAAAAGTGCCTGTTCCAATTATTTACCTTTATTAGGCTTTTCTTTCTTATAATACTGATGTAAAATTTCTTGTCATTTCAATAAGAACAATGATATAGTATTTTTATATAATATTGTAGTTTACAAACTTTAACTTCAACAGGTATGATATTTTATCAGGAAAAACTCTTGGCATAAACTGGGTAGGCAATGCACCTGTAATCCCAGCTGCTCGGGAGGCTGAGGTAGGAGGATCAAGAGTTCAAAGCCAGCCTCAGCAACAGTGAGGTGCTAAGCAACTCAGAGAGACCCTCTCTCTAATAAGATACAAAAGCATTGGGCTGGGGATATGTATCAGCGGTTTAGAGCCCCTGAGTTCAAACAAACAAACAAACAAAAACTCCTGGTGTAATTTTGTGTTCTTTTTTTCTGATAAGAGAAAAATGAATGAATTATAAACTAATTAATTTAATTAATTTAGGTATACTGAAGAACAAGAAATACATTAGAATTTTGTGCAATATTGCAGTGTACTGTGAATGGCTGATAACTTCTTTTTAATATCTATATAAAATGATAGAACAATAATAGGTTATGCATTTTTAATAATATTTTGAATGGGGACATGGAGATTTAGCAGAAAGTACCTATGATTTGGAATGGAGTTAAGACACTTCTTGTTCAACTCCCTAAACTGCATTTTATATGTTCAACATACTTAATCCATATGCATTTTCTCTCTCTCTCTCTCTCTCTCTCACACACACACACACACACACAAACACACACACACACACACACACACACACATTTCATTGTCTGCTGCTAACATTACCTTCGCAGATGAAAATATCTGTAAAATAAAATAGAGCACTGACCAAGAGACTCTCTTCTACCTTAAGGAAATATCAAGCAAGATACCTATTTAGGCATCAAAATTATATTTGTTCTCTTGTTTGAAACTACTGTTTCTTGAAGTCCTGATTTTGTGTAGTTAACTTAATTCCCAGAGTTCTAGCTTTCTAAAAGTCCAGGGTATTGCTTTATAGCACACAGTTGTATAATTTTTTTTATACCAGGGAGTACAAGCTTGAGAAAGAAGATTAATATCCCTCTAAAGAAATCCAATTAGCTGAGCAACATCATTTATGAACAGTGGCATGGTTAACTTATGAATTATTAAGTTTCATATTGAGGATAATTTGAAAAGAAGTTGCAAAAAACAAAAATTATTGCAGACATATTTTTAGTATTCCAAGAAAAATCATCATATCCTACAGCAGATGAATTGGGTGTAAGTAGTTTAACCAATTTAATCAGGATTTCTAAAAAAAGATAAAACTCTAGTCTAATCATATGAGAAGAAGAATTGCATGTCTAGTTTTTGTCCATTGGTAGAATTTATATCTTAGATTTTCTTCTTTGATATATTTGTGGCAAAGAACACTCAATTCAAAATGAAAATGAGTAAAATTATATAGTGCCTCACTTGGACCTTCACACTGAATTATTTTTTTATCTTCTGATGAACATATACAGGTGACAGTATTACCACCACTGTAATTTGATCAGATAAAAATAAATCAGGTATGAAAAACATAAAAATATTTGCAAGATGTTACAAAGTGTTTTTACCATTAATCTATAAAGTACTATTTCCAATAGATAAAATTTTATATAATAGATAATCCTAAAAGAGGAAACAAAAAAGAAATAAGCATATAAAAATTCAAATGAAATAAAAATCAAATAAACAAAAATTAAATGAATGTGTAACATCATTTGTTTCCTCCTAAATTTGCAAACATTGAAAGAATGATAATCTAGTATTTTTGAGAGTGTATGAAGAGAAACTGCTGGTAGTTATTTCAAAGGATTTTAACATCAGAAACATGTCTTTTTTAAAACTCCAAACTTCCAACATTTAGCCCATGAAAATAACTAGAAATACACAAGAGTGATTTCTTATGTGTTTTCAGAGTGTGAACATTTCATATTTCTTTTCTTTCTGTGATCAGAAGGTCATTCTCTATTGTTTTCCCTTGTGATATTTTTTCTCTCTCTTTAATATTAAACATTGAAAGACCTCTAGGACTTTAAAAGGTCAGGCATATGTTTATCACTGTGAATTTCTTGTCAGATCATACATTATGAAACATTTTTTTTTTTTTTTGCTTAGTGAGGTTGTAGGATGTGGATTTCTCTTCATCCTAAAATCCTCTCAAGAAATTTGGTGGGATTATGCATCTCTTTTGAGATCCTTGCTCTAGAATATTTTTATTATTATTATTTTTCAAGCTCATGAAAGGAAATAGAAACATAACTATTTACATGTATTTACTTGCTTTTAAGATTTAAATTAATTTTCAATTTCCATTTAAGAAAGAAATATTTTTGGTTTTAATCATAAGGAAATTCTTTCTGTATCCAATTGATCACTGGACCTAACCAATGAGAAGATAGACATACTTATGACACAACAGAACTTTCATTATGTAACCTTAGATATAATATTGGTTTACTTCAAAGAAAGCACTCTATCCATCCCACTCACGTTGTAGTATGGCAGACATAGCACCTGTCTGCTTCATGAGCATCTGAGGCAGAAGCAGTGACTCCTCAGTTTTTATCCACAGGATATCACATACAGTCATATCATAGTTCCTAGTGCCTGCTATGCTGGTTAAAATATATGGAATATGGATTGATTATTTTTGTTGTTGTTCAGCGAATCACACATAGTGGTTGTTTAAGAAACATGTGTGTCTCAGGTACAGCTTAGTGGTAGAGTTTAACATGCACAAGGCCCTCAGACTGATCTCCACAACCTTCCTCTCACCACACCAAAAAGGAAAACAAAGATATAAATTATATGATAAACAAACAAAGATAAATGATTGATAGGCTTTATGTCAACTCCACTTTAACTGTTAATGTCATAAACATGAATTTTCCTAAGCTCCTTTCTCATCTTCTTCAATCAGAAAATACAGTTATTTTGATTGTAATAATAACACCAATTGGTTAATAGTTTACTGCACAATTATAAGTACTGTGCATTTTACTAAACATCATAAATGCATTATCTCATTTCATTTTTACCATAGCCTTATGAAAAAAATTTTTATTAATATCTACATTTTATACATGAAGGAAGTACGTTTTACTTTAACTAATGGACACAGAGATCAACAGGTATTAGCGACCCAGCAGGAAAATCATCCAGCATATTTAATTCCAAAGGTTGTCTACTTAACCTCTTCCCAAAACTGTTTCCTATATAGTATATTTCCTAATTTCATCTTTTCCTCCATTTTCATCACATGAGATGCCATCCCTTATCATTTTTCCTCAAGACCATTGCCATTCATTATTAAGGATCATATCCTAAAATGCAAAATGATCACAGTACTCCTATTATTATTATGTAGCAAGGGGTATACAGCCAATCCTAAAATCTGTATTTCTACTTTGACAAATAAGATCTTTTATTTTCTACAAGTAACTCACATTCCTAGTCTCTTTTCTTATACTTAACCTACATCCTACACTTCTATCTAGACTTAAAATATCCAAAGCATGCCATATTCTTATTATAGTTCTGTAAGGTACACATTACTATCATTTTCACACAGGAAAGGATATTGAAAAACCAATAGGCTCAATGCATTACCCGAGTCCCCTTAAAATTGAGTAGTAGGAACATAAATTTAAACAAGGAAAATGTTGATTCCCAGAACTAATGTCCAAACCAGAATACCACAATGCAACTATTAATAAATTAAGCTGAGATTTTTTTCAACTTATCCTGTTTTAATTGTATTATTCAGAATGAATATTGGAACAATATTCAGATATGTAGCAATAAATAAGATGACCACATCTTACCTGTAGGACTATGTTTCTAATACTATAGAAATTTTAATTACCAGATACTTTGAATGATTATGTGTTTGTATTTACAATAAGTGACAACAAGGTCATATTTAACAAAGATGCTCTATTTCTGCTTTACTTGATTTTCTATTTATAATTAAAGCAAATCTAATTAGAAAATATTTTAATAAGAAAGGAACAAAAAGATACATTAGTTAACAGACTTATAACCAAGAATATTATCTCTTTGGAAGAAATTAAAACAACTTCTTGATATCTTCTGCATTTTAGCAATCTGAAACTTAACTAATGCTGCAAATATCCTGGATAGTTTTTCAAACCACAGCTTATGTTATTGTTCATTATTAGTTTCCTTGGGTATCAACTTAAAAAATGTATTTTGTCTAGCAAAATATATTTGTTCTCATTATTATAGCTATATCATATTTTTTGTATATTGTATTTGAAATCTGATCCTGATGCACAAGTTTCTGGGTTTGATTCTCAGCACTGCAAATAAATAAATGAGTAAATAAAATAAAATAGAATTGTGAAGTCTTTATAAATGGTCAGTTAAGAGATGCTGTGTAAAGAAACGATGCAGTCAAGATGTTTATTTTATAAAATAATGGGTTAAAATGGTTGATACATTCTCTTTGTATGTAATAACACAATAAGAGAAAATACCCAAGAAATCACACTAAAATGGACATAATCTCAGTTATCATTTCCAAGAGAAATTCACTAATTTTATGATTCTTCTTCCAGTAACTAAATGAAAGCAGCATGTGTAATTACATGATAGAAATGATGTAATGATTAATGGGTTGAAAGGAATAGGAGAATGTGACTCATCAATGAAGATGCATTTTAAGGAAAGAGCAAAAGGTGGATTGAATAAGGGGCTATAACTTAATAATTGTCATTTCTGAAGCTTACCAAAAGAAAAAAAAACTTTACAATGGGGGGAGGGATAAAATTATAAAAGTGGTTTCTCATGAAGTCAGTGAGCCTAAGCTCAAAACAAATATTTTGAATGGGGAGGGGTGGGAAGGGGGAAGAATGAATGTGAAAAGGATGTAAGAAGGTACTGAGTCAATAAATAAAGAATGAAAGAAGGACAAATTCCTAATATAATAGACTCCTTATTCAAACTCATTTTGGAAACTATTTTCTGGTTGTGTTTTCCCTAGGACCAATTTTGAAGTTCACCTGTGATCTGAGGAGTATGATAATACTTCAACACTGTTTGCTTAAATGTGTGTGTGTATGTGTGTGTGTGTGTGTGTGTGTGTGTGTGAGAGAGAGAGAGAGAGAGAGAGAGAGAGAGAGAGAGAGAGAGAGAGAGAGAGTCTCTGTGTGTGAGTGTGTGTGTTTCCCAGTGCTGGGGATCGAATCCAGAGCCTCTAGTCCAGTATGCTAGACAAATGTTCTACAACTGATGTACACTCCTAGTCCCACATATACTATTTTATTCAACCCTATTCACAACCATAGTTTCAAGAGGGAAGAAGAATATGGAACAGTAATAAAAATGCTCAACTTCCTTGGCTATCAAGGAAATGGAATTTAAAACCACAATGATATATCATTTCACCCATTAGAATTACAGTTATTAAAAAGACAAAAAGGTAACAAATTCTGGCAATGATGTAATGATGTAGAGAAAAACTCAGTATGCTTTTCTTCCCTTTTTCCATCCATCTTCCCTCCCTCTCAATCTCCTTCTATTTCACTCATCAGTGATCTTCCCTATACATTTGTGATATCTGATCCCCCACTTTTTTCTCCAATTTTCTCTAAATTATGTATATGAGAGAAAACATTTGACCCTTGAAGTTTTCTGAGTCTGTCAGTCCCATTACCATTTTTTATTGTGAAACTAAGTTGTAGTGGCTGGTCCAGATCTTGTGATCCTACAACCTGGGTCTCCTGAGTCATTTGGATAATGGTCATGCACCACTGCTTTTGACTAATAAAAAATGTTTTAAAAAATGCTTGAGATGGAAATGTCAACTACCTTTATTTGATCATTATACATTTTATTTATTGAATTATCACACTGCACACCATAGTTTTATAAAATATAAAATATAAGTAAAATAAAAACTGTTCAAATTAATTTTAAAGATGAATTGTCCCTCATTTAAAATTTAGCAAAAAAAATCATTTTCTTTGACCCCAACTTAGGTATTTTGTGACTTGAATAAATTTCTGACATTGTTCCTCCAAACCATTATTAATTAGCATTTTGCTGAACAAAATATTGCAAATCTGAGCATAGTCATTTAGTAACTAAAATTATACTAGCAGTTTACACTGTAAATTTACTATGAATAAATTTTAACTACTCTAAAATTAATTCTGTTTTTTCCATTTTCTTTACAGATGTAGTCCCTTACCCACTTTTTATTTGTGATAAACTCACACAAATCAACAATAAACTTCATAATGGCTTAAAAATGGACACAATGCATGTTAGTAGTGGAACAAATAAAACATTTAGATGAGTCAATGCCACAATGGGTTGTAGACCTCTATTCAATACTGCACTCTTACTATCTTGCCTGGCTATTCTCCATAATGTATTTTCTCTTTAGAATATATCATATTCTAACATACAGTATGATTTATGTACTTGGATTTTTTTATTTTGCTGACTCTCTCACTACCTATTATAGAACATATTCAAGGAACTTATTTGTTGAATTAATGGATTTTTATCTATAGTCGATAAACCAAGATTTTATTAAATGTGCCCATTTCTCTCTTTTATATTTTTGGGCGATGCTGTGGAATGAATGTCTATGTCTTCTCAAATTCATTAATCATATGCATTAATCCTCAATGAATAGGATTTGTGAGACAAAGTGGGTTAGATTAAGTCAGGAGGGTGGGGGCCTTATGCTGGATTGATGAATTTATAATTAGAGAAATCTCTCTTTGTCTTTCTCTGAAATTTTGACTCTCCTCTCTCACCCCTGCTGCTGCCCAGGATTACTACAGGGGAAAGGTCATGTGAGGTACAGGGAGGGGTTGGGAGTCTACCAGCCAGGAAGAAAACTCATCAGATATGGAAATCTTGATTTTTCCAGAACTGTAAAAAAAAATTCTGTTGTTTAAGTCACACAGTCTATGGTATTAGCATCCCAAGCAGACTAACACAGACATAAGGTCCAAAATAGTTAGGGAACTATATGTGCTTGATAAGTAAAATTCATTATGCTGAAGATACTTCTTTGAAAAAAGTCTTGATGATCTCTTAGTAAATGTATGTTCTGAACAATTATTATTAAATGAACAATGATTATGTAAGAAATTTTTAGCAATAAACAAAATAAATATTTTCTCTATTTTTTACAAAGACAGTGAGTCAAAATTAAAGGAAATAATTTGTATTCACGTCTTAAATTTTACTGCATTTACTTATAACTAATTAGATATTTCTAGATAAAAATGTAATTTCTAATTCATAAAAATGCAATTTCTAACTTATCATGCCATTTTTAATGATTTTCATTCAAGAACCTGATTCCATTTTTTCCAATGTTAATATATAATTAGAAAATAATTGCTTAAATTTACTATTTTCAAAAAACCAAACTCCATTAACAAGAAAAAAAGAAATATGCCAGATTGCCCAACATATTCCAAAAATATATTCTGAGTTTTATTTATTTATGTTTACATAAATTTAGCATATAAATACTTTGAGATTTTGTGTAAATATAAAAATTGAAACTTCCTTTTTAAAAAGTATGTACTACACATAGATATAAGCATTAAAATAATTGAATCCCCACAGGGTGTAGGAAAGAATACCAAATGAAAATTCTTTAAAAATACAAACTGGAAAAATCCATTTTCCCTAAATGACATGCAGTTTAAATTTATTTTATTATAAACAAGCAGATTGTTAGCCTTTGGGCATGATTAAATATTGTTTCAAAATATAAAATATATTCTGGGTGGCAAATTTGAATGCTTCATAGAATCAAATGACTGTACCTCCTTCTTATTTGTTTTTGTTCTATAAAGAATTTGGGGGATAGATTTAATCATCATGAGATCAAAAGATATCCCAGCTTGAAGTTGAAATTAAATATAGAGTAAAATTAATCTTTCTACCATGGTATTATCTACTCTGGTTTAATTGTTATGATACTTATTGAAGCTGTGGGTTTTATTCCTGGTCCTTCCCTTTCTGAACCATCTAGGATTTCACTTCTTCATCCTTGTAAAGTTAAATGTAGCTGTGCAATTTTCTGTGGCCAATGAAATACATGTGAAATATTTGTGGGTCACTACCAAAGTGAGAGCATATGATTTACTAAAACCCTTTTCCACTTCCTGAGCAACTAGCTGCATTCCAGATAAAGGATTCTCCATCATTCTGCATTTCTGAGTAAGGTTAGCAGAGCAAAGCTTTCTACTGACTCTCAACAGACAATGTACAATGTGAGAAATAAACCTTTTTTTTTTTTAAGGTATAAACCACTGATATTGGGGATTTTTATTGAAGCATATTTTAATGTGTCCTGAATAGTACAGAAATTGTTACAGTGTGTATTGCTGTTTAAAAAAATAGAGTAGGCAATCATAACTTAAAGTTTAGTTTTCTAGAGGCAAGAAAACTGTCATGGTATAAGAGAGGGTGATCATCAAATCCTTTCAGCTGAACTCTGCAAAAATTATTGTAACACTGGAAACCATCCTGGGGTTTGAATCATCAAGAAATAATTGAAGGGACTAAGTACTATGATAATCACTGAGAAAACAATAGTAAAAAAGACACAGTACTTGGTCACAAAAAAAACAGTAAGTTGAAATCTTATAAGGAAAAGGGAAGCATAAAAGGCATTTTCAATATAGTAAAAAATGGATGAATACGGCACAATAGGAACACATCTGAAAAACAGAGCTTGATCCAAAATGGGAGGTCAGGTAATATTTCTGAGAGATGTTAACATTTTAATGAAATGAGATGTTATACTGAATGGAGTGTGTGTGTGTCTTTGTGCTGTAGTATTAGTAGTAGTATTCGGAGGAGGAGGAGGAGGAGGAGTAACACAGCAGCAGTAGTAGAGATGGTATTGAGGTAAGATTAGGCACGGATATTCATTCTATTGTGGAATCATGAAATCAAGGTGCCATACACAATGGGCCAGAGAGGGAAGAGGACATTTATTCCTTGAGAAAAGCATAAGAAATAAGACTTGAAAGACCATGATGCCCTATTATAAGTGTGTTTTGAAGCTATCTTTTTAAAAAATATTTTTTAGTTTTAGGTGGACACAATATCTTTATTTTTATGTGGTGTAGAGGATCAAACCTGGTGCCTCATGCATGCTAGGCAAGCACTCTACCACTGAGCCACAACTCCAGCCCTGAAGCTATCTTATTAATATTGGAAGTTGTTTCAAAATGTTAAGTGAGGAGTGATAGAATCAGATTTGTATTGATAACCACTTCTGCATTGGGTAGTGAACTGGAATAGAGAAAAGTAAAGACACTGGGATTAGTATGAAAGGTACTTTTTATGTAAATATTATTCAGGAAAGAGTCTATTTTCAAGAGATGCTGATTTATTGAGACTATTCCAATTTATATTTGTCAACTAAAAGGCATGTGGATTCAAGTGAATTGCCTTAGTCTTAATTACATGTTTTTTCTCCTAGGACTGATTATTCCTTCTATTTAGGGTTTATTCAAAATTAATTCCATGGGGTCCAAAAGAGTCTAGTTAATAATTAATACTAAATATATAAAATTGAGAATAAATATATAGCCTATGTCCAGTGAGTTTGGATGAGTTCTAGTATAATTGTGTTTATCTGATGGAATTTTAAGCAAACAACCTCCCTGACTCCACACCCACATTCCAATTCTGCACTTTACCCACACTCAGCAAGTTACTCCCCTTTGTCTCAGTTTACTCCCTTGCATTGTTTCTGTGGGCAGTTTTCTCTCCCAATGAATTTTAATATTTGAGAGCAGTCTAATTTTTATGTTCCACATCACAAATACTTGAACATAGTAATTCTAAGTAAGTGTTGTATAAACATATAGGAAAAGGAAAACATATCATTTTTAGCCTATTTGACAATTTTGTTGATGATTCAAACCCCAGAATGTTTTAATCTGTTCAGGTTACTTAAAGGGAGTATTTTACACTGAGTAATTTATAAACAATGGGAATTTATCACTTACAGTTCCAGAGGTTAGGAAATCCACCACCAAGGTGCCAGAAGATTAGGTTTCCAGAAAGGGTTGCCCCTGCTTATAGAAAGTGTCTTCTTTGTGCATTCTCACATGATGGACTGAATGGACAAGATCCCTCCACCCTCTCTACATGGGGACTAATCTCATTTGTGAGGGTCTTTGTGACCTCATTGTTTTTCCCACAGCCCTGCTTCTTACTACAATACAATACGGTACTAATAAGCAAAATTGGTATTTTCAAAACCACTTGTGATTAAAATGAATGCCTAATTTGCATTTTAAAACATACTGCTTCTCTGAATGAAATACCTAAATTTTTATTGTGTGGTAGTAAGCAAGACCTGAAGCCACAAGCCTCTGCTTGTGCAAACATTATTTTGAGCTAAGCCCATCTCAATGGGATGTAACATGGCTCTATAAAAACAAAATACTGTCACAGAATTGTAACACCATTGAAATACATTACACTGTATAAAATCATTCTCTGGTTTTATTAAATGTAAACAAAAAGTAATGAACTGAGATAAAGTCAGACAAAGAGAAAAAACTACCTGTGCAAATCCAAAAGCAGAAAGGGAATGAAACTGCTTGGAACAATTTGGGGATAAAATAGCTGTTATTAACAGGCTCCTAAAATCAATATTGTTATTTTTCCTCCTGATAAGACCATTCACATTGACCACTATTTTAGGAAGACTCTACTCATCACATCCATCTCTAAATGTGCTTCACTCTCTCTCAAAAAGCCCTCTGGATATGAATATTACTCTAAGAATAAACCTCAAATTCTGTAACACAGGAAACTTCCTCCCACTCTTACCCACCTACTTCCTGCCTGAATCCACACAGGTAGACAGGACTGTTGAAAAACAGAATCTCACTGTCTGGCCTCACTTCAAATCTATGACCACTAAACCAAGGGTTCCTCACTATTACCCCTGAGCACATTCTAGTTCTCAAACCACATGGGCATCCACGTTTCTAGAAGGATGATTCAGACCTCTTTTTGAAACTTCTCACATTTATCCTCAGCTCACAGCCATACTTTTTTACTTCTAAAAGAAAAACAAAAAACAAAAAAAAAAAACGTGATCAGACATTTCCCTCAAATTCCCAGTATCATATATAATCACCCACTAGTACCAGTACCCACATCCTTTGCCTGTCTCTCTGTTACTATCAGTGAACTCTCCTGCTTAGCTATGATCAGTTCCTCCATTTTTGCTCAACTGCCCATCTCCTCTTTATCTACCTGAAAATATCTCCTGAGTAATCCTTTCCTGATTCTCCAGTAACATCAGTGTTTCCTCTTCTATTGGAACATTTCACCAGTGTATAATGTTCTTATTTCTCCTATCTTAGAAAAGTAGCTTCTTTCTTTTACTTCTGCCCTCTTCATAGCAGCTCTATACCTTTCTGCTCCTTTTTCAGCAAAATTTCTCAGAAGAATTAGTTGTACTCACTGCTAGACTTTTTTTTTTCCCCCTCTCCAATTTCCTCTTGAATTCATTCCAATCAGGCTTTTACATATCACACCAGTTAACTTGTTCAAAATTGAGCACTAAATATCCCTCCAATCTCTGCTACATGCATTCTTAAAAATTCCACCTGATTCCTCCAGTTCTTCCACTTCAAATCTTTAGAATCATTTTTTTATCCTTTTAATTTTCTCCTGATCCCACAGATAGTCCACCACCAATTTGAAACCGTACGTTCAAAATATTATTTAAAAACAGACCCATTCTTATATCTGCTCTCCTGCTAGCGTGGTCCAGGCCACTGTGAATTCTATCATGCCTAAATCCTTGCAAGACCTTTCTTCCTGATCCCCTTGCTCTGCTTTTGGCCATGCCAATCTATTCTCCATAGAGTAGAAAGAACATACTACACCTGTGTTCAAAATCATGTGATGATTTTCCGAGTCCTCAGAGTAAAAAGAAAACCACTTACTATCCTACTATGGCCTAGAAAAGCCTATTTGAATCAATGCCTCCTCCCCCATCCCAAACCTTTACATCTCTAACCTTGTTTCAACCCTCCAGCTGCCCCCTCTCTGTTCCAAGCTAAATGTCCATATTTACCAAAATAACTCACAAATTTTACTCAGAATTTTAAGCTGAATGGGAAAACCTGCTACAAATTAACTTACAAATACAATGATGTAGTTGTGGCTACCATTATCTCTTAACTAAAATCACTTGCATGTTGTGCATCTTCATATCATCTTCTCTCTGTTGAGTGAACATATCTTCCAAGAGGATTAAAAAGTCTAAGAAGGGGCTGGAGCTGGAGCTCAGTGGTAGAGCACTTGCCTACCATGTGTCAGGCACTGTGTTCGATCCTCAGCACCACATAAAAATGAATAAATAAATAAATGTATTGTGTCCATCTACAATTAAAAAAAATAAAGTCTAAGAAGAAAGTATAAGAGCATAAAAGACCTAAAATGATTTATAAATTTCAAATAAAATTTTGAGCTAATAAAATTAATGAATGAAAGCAATAAGGTATGAAAGTCAGAAGTTTGTTATGTATATCTATTGGCTACATTGTTTTGCTCTGTGTAAGACAATTGGAAAACTGTGTTAGTGTATTTGTTTCCATAGAGATTCACCATATGTCTAACTTGCAACAAGATATAATTGAAAAATGAGGTAAAATCTTGGATAGTGGATTGATAGCTACAATTAAGTGCTGCTTTGCTACAGCGAGTGTCTTGAAAATCTTTAAAGATCTGGGGAAGCTGAATGAGAGGGAGTGGATTCAACAAAAATACTGAGTCTAAAGTCAAGGGTTATTCAAGAAATTTATGAATCATGTAAACCTATGGGATATGAACAACTTGGATTAAGAGTGTCTACTAAAAGTGGAGCTGTGTAATTTTCTCAGTGAGTAGCAGAGACCCAAGGGCAAATGTGATTATATTACACAGAAAGCTTTCAATCTTCCTGAAACCAGACTCCTTTTTAAAATGAATGAATTCTCAAATATTTATTTCAGAAGACAAATAATACATTCATGTGCCAGGACTTGTTACCAGGAGGGATAGAATTAACCTGAGTTGTATTAGAAAAAAAATATCAAGTTCAGTTATAATCTTGGAGAAGGAAATTATCCACTTTCCCAAGCTATATGTGTTATATGCAATTGCACGAAATTGGGAAGATTAATAGATAATCTCGAAGTCCTAAAATGAGGTGACTGAGACTGCATTACAGAAGCCCTTGAATACAAAGAAGATTGAACTCTATTCTTTGGATGTGAAAAAGATTTTAAAATGTCTACCTAAGAAAATGGCAGAGTAAATTCTGTGCCTTTGGAATATTTTATCTGGCAGCAGTGTTTAGAAGAGATTGGGAAAAGAGAGAATGAAAATAGAGAGAACAGAATTAATGTTAGCATAAGAGAGAGGCAGTGAAATCTTGAACTAGCAAACTAGTGGTTGGAATAGAGATGAAGTAATATTTGAAATCTATTGCTTGGGATTAAATTTAGGAGGCAAAAAAATCATACAGAGTTGTGAAACCGAGAAAGTGTCCAGAGCGTCAGTCCAATAATCTTAATTTGGCAACCCAAGTGGAGAGGCAGTTTATTAGTTGGTAAATATTCATTGAGCTTGTACTAAATTTTCATTGAGCTTCTGCTATTTACTAGGCACTGTGCTAAACACCATAGATTTAAATAAGAATAAAGCTTAGTCTCTTCCCTGAAGTAGGTTATAGCTTATTGGGGAATGAGTGAAATAAAATGAAAAGTGATAATCTAGAGAGAATTTGAATGGCTGAAAGAGCCCCTAGTAATATATGTCCAACAGGATTTAGAAATGTGAAACTGAAAATATTTTTTCCTATTAATACTGTTTATTTTAGTAAAACAAGATTTTCCTTCACATTTAAAGCTGTGCAATGAGATACAGCTTAAGAAATTAAACTTTCTGATTTTTTATTAAACAAAAATATTTTATTGCAGAAAAATGAAACTGAAATATTTTCAATGTAATTCACTCTAATCAAATGTTTTTGGTTTCCATGTGATGATAAGTTTAATTATGGAAGATATAACTTCGAAAAATTTGCAGGTGAGGGAAGCAGAGTTACATATATGAACAGAAAAAAAATGAAAATTTGCAATTTTAACCAGAGTGGCCTGAATTCTGCTTTGTAAAATTGATATTACCTATCTCTGTTTGTTTAGCTAATTTTGGTCAGACTCTGCAGAAAAAACAAGATGGAAAATGTTCTCATTTTTTGCAAGGGAATATATCTGCCAAAGGTGTCATAATTTCCACCAGACTAGAGCAAAATGACCAAGGCCAATTTGTCACTGTGGTTTCAGTATCCATTTTTGCCTCTGTAAATATGCTTTTGAACTCTGACTTCAGTCTGCCATTGTATATTAAAGTTGTTGTAGTAATAGCAACTTTAAATATCTAAATTGATGTTAGACTCATATATTCACAATTACAAATATTTCTCTGTACCTTTGAATAAGATTGTTTATTGAAATATATTCAAAGACCTTGACTATGGGGGAAATTAAAATAACTAAATGGTCTTACACTAGGACCAAAAAAGATTATGCTCTTTCACATTAAAGAAATCTTTTTTTGTTTGTTTTTATCACATAATTTAGTAAAGCTACAAATTAATTTGGACATGGAAAATTACTTCAGACATCACAAACGCCAAAAGATCAAGGCAAAAGTTGTGATCACAGGATGAATTATTATATTTATATAAAAACTTCTTAACATCCATGACATTTTATGCATGAAAGATGTGTGAAAATAATGAAGAAATATGAAGCATACTGGCCTCATAAATCCATTGTTATAATATATATCTAGATTGAGCCTTCCTCCAGAACCAGTACAGTGAGGAAACAAAGGATCTGACGTATAGCTGTGTATTCATTCCTGCCTTCTCACTCAATTCCCCCTACTCCTTGTCTCCCAGAATTTTATACATAGTGATATTGGAGACCTCTAAACTAAAGGAATAATTGACAAAACCTAGACTACTATGGCTATTAATATGCATTTAAATTATTTCCTCACTACAAGATCACATGATTTAGTAATAAAAGTCCATGAAATGGGAATCAGGCCTTACATTATGACATTAACTTAGTTATATATACCCCTCAGCAAACCATGCAGTGAAGTACTGCTCTTTTTCCCACATGCTTACTAGCTGCTTGTAATGAGAAGATTCCTGCTCAGGGGATCTGCTGACTTGGTAATTGGCATTAGGGAGGAATTTCTGTTGAGAGAACAAAATGTATGAAGCATTCCACATATTTGAAAGTCACAATATTTCAGCTGTTGTATATTAAAAACAATTTCAGTGAGATGTAGCTTGTTTTTACTTCATAAAAGAGGATTAAAGAGTATATAAATATATATATATTGTCTGTATGGTATGAAATGTTCACATGTATATCTGGGGGGAGTAAGTAAAGGCTTATTTCCATTAAAACTTAAAATACTCTTTGGTAAGCACCTTTAGGCAAACCTTAACAGCTCATTGATTCTTGTCATCATAAACAAGTAATAGCATTTTGTGTTATAATGGCAGTAGCCCTGTTAGACCTGATTCAACCTCTTCCAGCTTTAATTAAAAAATTTATAAAAGAGAAGTAGAGAGCCACTATTTGGACTGAAGATGCTGAAAGATCATATCCTGAATATTTAGTGAATAATGACTAGGTGCATCCTTGTGTCAAATTGTTAAAAGTGCAATTCTGAATTTACATTTTCTGCACTCTTAACTGGATTTATTTTAATGCCGAGATAGGTCAAATAAGCTTTGCTTAACCAACTGTCTGGTCCTGACTTCAGAACCCAGGAAATACGAGGAATGTAAACTCTAATAGCCATTGCCTGCATCATAACAGAACTGAAACTCTCACATTCTCTACTCCTTCATTATATGAAGGAGTTTGTTTAACATTTATACTGGCAGTGAAAATACAAGCAACAATAGGAGTATAGATTAGTGAGAGGTGATGTGTTTTATTACAAAGATGTATTGCAGTACCAAGAAAGGCATTGGAATAAGAGAATAGAATGTGCCCTGTAAGAATATGCTGTTAATATGCTACTATGGCAAGAGCCAATCTATGAGACAAAATCAAGTACATTAATATGTGATAAAGATAGTGATTCAAATTATGGAAGAAATAATTTTATAAACTGCTGTTACTTTGCTAAATTCATTTATAAGTTCTAAAAGTTTTCTAGTGAAGTTTTTTTGGGTTTCCAAATATAGGATCATGTCATTGGAAAATAGGGAGAGTTTGAGCTGTTTTTTTTTTTTTCCTATTTGTATCCCTTTAATTTCTTTCTTTAGCCTAATTGCTCTGCTGGATTTTCAAGGACTACTTTGAGTAGAAGTGATGAATGAAGGCATCGCTGTATTCTTCCAGTGTTTAGAGGGAATGCTTTTAATTTTTCTCTATTGAGATGATGTTGGCCTTGGGTTTTCACCTCAGATAAACATTAATCTCTAGTATATATAAAGAACTCAAAAAGCTTTCCACCAACAAACAAACAAAAAACTAATCACTAAATGGGCCAAGGAACTAAACAGGCACATAACAGAAGAGAAATATGAATAGTCAACAAATACATGAAAAAATGTTGAACATCTCAAGCAATTAAGAAAATGTAAATTAAAATTAAAAATACACTGAGATTTCCTCTCATTCAGAACAGCTACAATCAAGAATACAAGCAATAATAGATATTGTTGAGGATGTGGGGAAATAGGTACACTCATGTATTGCTGGTGGGACTATAAATTGGTCCCACCCCTCCTCTGTATATATGCTAAGGATTTAAAATCAGCATACCAGAGTGATACAACAACATCAGTACTCACAGCAGCTCAACTCACAATAACTAAACTATGGAACCAACCTAGGTGCCCTACAACAGATAAGTGGATAAAGAAATGTTGTATACATACACAATGGAATATTACTCAGCCCTAGGAAAGAATGATTTTATGGGATTTTCCAGTAAATGGATGAATCTGGAGACTATCATGCAATATAGTAATAAGCCAATCCCCCAAAAACCAAAGGCCAAATTTTTTCATATGTGGATGCTAACACACAATAAGGTCAGGGTGGGTTGGAATAGAAGTCCATTGGAATAGACAAAGGGGAATTAAAGGAAGGGAGGGTGGATGGAATTAGTACAGTACAATGAATGGGACATAATTTTTCTGTGTTTACATATGAATACACAACCAGTGTAACTCCACATCATGTACAACCACAAGAATGAGATGCTAATTATAAGTTATACTCCATATAAGTATAATATGCCAAAATGCATTCTACTGCCATGTATATTTACAAAAAATAAATTTTAAAAAAAGCGAAGAAAACATTCATTTAACCATTGACAGACAAGAAAAGGAGAGAAATAGGGAAGAAGGAAGAATGGATAAAGAGAGTACAAAAGAAAATTTGGACATATTTTACTTATTAAATTACATTAAAGATTAGACGTTTTAAAATTTGTATATATAAATAAAATTTTAAAATAGAAAATATGTATAAAAATAATGATTTTGACAAATACATAATATTGCTTGAAATTTTATGCCAGAATCTGTACCAAATAATTGAAATATGCTATTTATTCCTTACAAGTATTTGAAAGCAAATTAACCCAATAATAAATCAGATCTAGTGGGAGATCACATAAGTAACAGAGAGCTTTAAATTAGGAAATGTTTTAACATTATTTATCCTCTTAGTAGGCCTTAGAAAAAATCATGTATTAATAACCATGGATATTGAAAACTTCTAATTTGGCAAAAATATAGTAATATATATTTTTACTACACACCAAAATTTATTTTACTACAAAATATATTTTACTACACCAAAATATATTTTACTACACACCAAAATATATTAATTCCACTAAATTTAGGAACTAGATAAGGGTGAATTTTATCACCACTAATATTTATAATTGATTAAGCATAAAAAATGTCTAGAAACTAACAATGATTTTCTGATTTGCTGATTTGTTGAATGAAGGATGCTTCTGCCCAGGTATGGATATGGGTGCATGGTGTATTTCACTGTTTACAAATATTTTCTATTATTTCCTAGAGTTAAATTATACCTTCCTACCTCATTGCCATCACGCCCCATCATGTTTTACGTTGACCAAACAATTTTGATTGTATTTTGCTTCTGGGCAGAAGACTTAAGCACCAACAAATGATTCATTTTAAGGTTATATTTCATATCAGCTGCAATGAGCATTCTTTTAAAGGAGTGGTGATGGAGTGACAAGATAGCTCTCTAGAAAAAGAAGATTTAATTCATCCCTCACAACAGCAACCAGGCAAAATTACCAACAGATTAGAAATCTGAATGCAAAAACTAAAGTAATATAAGTCTGTAAAATTGTCAAGCACTGAGCCAAAGAGAACTAAGCAGCTAGATATCCAGGTGTTAAATTAGGACAGCAATCCAACATCAAAGTAACAATCATGGCTTTATTCAGTTACTAAGGCACTGAAAGCAAAGGCTAAACAGGAAAAATCACTAGCTGCAAACAGATTTAACTGAACATCATTCTAACACAGCCACACACCAAGAAAGACTGCAAAAGAGGCACTTGAGCTAGAAATAAAGATGTAGATCTGCTAAGAGCTTTGGTGTACAGAGGAGTACTGAGTCCTTCACTGCAATGCTCTCTAGAAGGTGCACCTGGGTTGGAGTAAAGACAGCAGGTTTCTTCATGAGGTCTGGCAGGTAAACCTTTGTAGTTAACTGCATTTGTACCTGAAAGAGAAGGTTTGGGGCTTAGAGCCAAATTACTAAAAAAAAAAAAAAAATTCATATGTGAATTATTCTGTAAACTGGAAGTGAAAAAACTGCTTTCTAACCATAGTTCAAAATCCCAAAACTATATGGGAAAATATGAGTGCCTTTGTTTTATAAAAATAAAACTTTGCACCACAGATGTACCATGTGTCAAGTTAAATGACCATGAAAACTGAAAAAAATGACTTTCAATTATGTTATAAAGAATTACTACATACAATGTATAAATAAATCAAAAAGAAAAGGTAGACATTAAATGACCAATAATCCTATAGAAAAATGAGCTGGAATCATGAAGAGGTAGTTAAAACGCAAATGACTCTTACCCATATTAAAATATGCTCAGTACCATTTATAGTAAGAAAAATGCTAATTAAAACTACATCAAGGTCCCATTTCTTACATATTAAATTGGAAAATCATAAGTTTAACACTCTGTGTTGCTGAGTGTATGAATGAGCAAGTACTATCATTTTTTTCTTTTGGTAATGCAAAAGGTAAAATACCTATGAAGGGGATAGTGGAAATGTTTAGCAAAGTTGCATATATATTTACTCATTGAACTAGCAATCCCATCTCTATGAATCTACATCAAAATAACACTAACAAAAATACAGAAAAATATAAGTGTAAGGTTATTTTATCATATCACTATTTGTTAATACCTGAAGACGGGAATATATATATGTATATATTCCTCTGTGTGTGTATACATGTACATATGTATGTGTATATATATATATATATATATATATATATTCCTATTTTCATATATATCCCTATTTTTACTCTCTCATACATGGGATTGAATCAACTCTGGTATACACACATAATAGAGTGCTATGCGATTTTCAAATGAAATGAGGAACACCTATATATACCACTATAAAATAATATCCTGGATACCTTGCCAAACAATCAAAAGGCATATTTATAAGGTAGTTCTTAGTAGATGTCATTCTCATCAAGTGGCTGAAGAGACCCACCTTGCCTATGGATATACATCCTCCCCAGAGAGTTGCTTGAGTTGGAGTATCTCTGAAGAGGTAACCTCTATTCATACATTTCACCAGATTAGCTGGAGTTTCTACTGAAATTGTATCAAACTCATCATCTTCTTTAAAATCCTGCTTCCTTCTTCCCCTCCAGACATGTTGATCTTAAAGAATCTACATAAGCTACCTGCACACTATCTCTATCACCTAATCTGCTCCCTTGGGAATCCAACCCAAGATAGTATAAGGACTAGTTAGAGAAAGTCAAACTAGGATGGGGATTTGAAGCTCCATGACTCCCCACCACATGGCAATCTGTAAGTGGAGTCCAGGCAGCCCCATTACAACATGGTGGCACAATTACTGATGAAGGGGTAACAGAACATAAAGTTATATAGAAAGAAATTATGAATATCTCCTCTCCCAGGATAAAAGATATAACTCCTTGTCAAGACCTAAAAAAGTGGTTCAAACAAGATGCTAGGATGGCTCCTAGAAGCATAGAAACTTAGTATTACATACTAAGAAAATAGAAGTGCCAGAATTGCACAGCAGATGGTGGAAATAGGAATTTAAAAGCTAACAGCAGTGGATGTGCTAGAATGTTGTAGAAGGAATGAAATGTAGGGATAGAAGACTCACAATATTTACCAAAATCATACTGAATGTGCTTCTGAGAAGGTACCACCTTCTTTTAAATTCAGTGGGGTTCTCTTCTTGGTAGGGATAATGAAAGAGGACAATGTTACAGAGTAGGGCCAAACAATAGCAATGGTTATTGAGAGTAGAGTTCAAGCAAAAAGAACAGACAGAAGCTACAAAGACAGAATTTATTCATGTGGCAAGATCAGAGGGACAGCTAGAGAAGCCTTGCTACTAGAGATTTATGGAAATGCTTAATAGAAAATGGCTTCTCCAGGGGCAAATTAGATGGACAGCCAAGAAAAATACTTTTCAAGTTTTAAAATTAAAATATTTCATGGATGGTCACAAATCTGAGGATAATTGTCACCATAAAAGTCATGATCTCTTGTTGGTGGTTGGACTCAGGATCATTGATTAAAGATATGGTGGGGTCTCCTGAAGGAAGAACCCTAGGGCACCAAAGTACAAGTGGCCATAAATGCTCCAGACTTTCTCTAAAGGGAATTATAGTCATTTACTGTGGTAAGTGTGCATTGGAGAAAGGGGACACCCAAGACTTTTAAAGACCCTTTAATCTTTAATATTTCTACTTTTTAAAATTTTTCTAATTATGTATACATGACAGTAGAATGCATTTTTGACATATTGTATACAAATGGAGCACAACTTCTCATTCCTCTGGCTGTACATGGTACAGAATCACAACAGTAGTGCAATCATACATGTATATGGTAATAATGTGTGTCTCATTCTACTGTCCTTCCCATCCCCACCACCCACCCCTCCCCTCCCCTCAGTCCTCTTTGAACAATCTAAAGTTCCTTTGTTTTTCCCTAACTTCCCCACCCCCCTGCCCCCAGCCCATGGATCAGCATCCACTCATCAGAGAAAACATTTGACCTTTGTTTTTTGGGGATTGGCTTATTTCACTCAGCATGATGTTCTCTATTTCTATCCACTTACCTGCAAATGCCATAATTTCATTTTCTTTAAGGTGGAATAATATTTCATTGTATATGTACCACATTTTCTTTATCCATTTGTCTGTTGAAGGGCATCTAGGTTCATCTCATAGTTTAACTATTGTGAGTTTTGTTGCTATAAACATTGATGTGGCTGTATTACTGTAGTATGCTGATTTTAAGTCTTTTTGGTATAGACCAAGGAGTGGAATAGCTGGGTCAAATGGTGTTTCCATTCCAAATTTTCTGAGGAATGTCCATACTGCTTTCCAAAGTGGTTGTATCAATTTTCAGTTCTACCAGCAAGGTTTGAGTATACCTTTTTTCCTCCTATCCTTGCTAACATTTATTATTGCTTGTATTCTTGATAATTGCCATTCTGACTGGAGTGAGATAAAAATCTTAGTTTTGATTTGCATATCTCTAATTGCTAGAGATATTGAGCATTTATTGATAAGTTTTTTTTTTTTTGATGTTAGGTTTTTTGAGTTCTTTATATATCTTGGAGATTAGGGCTGTATCTGAGGAGTATGTAGTAAAGACTCTTTTCATTCTATAGGTTCTCTCTTCACATTATTGTTTCCTTTGCTGAGAAGAAACTTTTTTAGTTTGAATCCAACCCATTTATTGATTCTTGATTTTATTTCTTGCACTTTAGGAGTCTTGTTCAGGAAGTCAGTCCTAAGCCAACATGGGGAATATTGGGGTCTACTTTTTCTTCTATTGGGTGTAAGGTCTTGGTTCTAGTGCCTAAGTTTTTGACCCAATTTGAGTTGATTTTTGTGCAGGGTGAGAGAGAGAAGTTTAATTTCATTAAACCATTTGTTGAATAAGCTATCTCTTCTCCAATGTGTGTTTTTTGGTAACTTTGTCTTGTGTGAGATAACTGTAGTTATATGGGTTTGTCTCTGTGTCTTCTGTTTTGTACCATTGGCCTACATGTCTATTTTGGAGCCAATACCATACCATTTTTTTGTCACTATTGCTCTCTAGTGCAGTTTAAGGTCTGGTATGTGATACCTCCTGCTTCACTCTTCTTGCTAAGAATTGCTTTGACTATTCTCGGTCTCTTATTTTTCCAAATGAATTTAATGATTTCTTTTTCTAGTTTTATGAAGAATGTCATTGGGATTTATATAGGAATTGCATTAAATCTGTATAACAGTTTTGGTAATACGACCATTTTGACAATATTAATTCTACCTATACAAGTGTATGGGAGATCTTTCCATCTTTTAATGTCCTCTTCAATTTCTTTCTTTAGTGTTCTGAACTTTTCATTGTAGAGGTCTTTCACCTCTCTTGTTAGATTGATTCCCAAGTATTTTATTCTGTTGAGGCTATTGTGAATGTACTTTTCTTAATTTCTCTTGCAGCAGATTCACTGCTTATGTATAGGAATGCATTTGACTTATGGGTATTGATTTTATATCCTGTTATTTTGCAGAATCCATTCATTATTCTAGAAGGTTTCAGACAAAAGTAAATAAAAGATACAAATTGAAAAGAAAAACTCAAACTATCACTATTTGCTGATGACATAATTCTATATTTATCTCTTGTACCCATTTTTATATCAAAAGATGACATCAACAGAATGTCACAGAATTAAATAAACAGGTGGCATGCTTCCATCATTAGTTATTATTAAAATGATTAAAAATCAAAAGAGAATATTAATGTAACTAGTAGAATGGCTAAAATAAATATTAGGGATAATACATATGTTGACAACTATGTAGAGAAACAGGAATATAAAGTTATACAGCTACTCTGGAAAGGAATTTGGCAGTTTCTTAAAGAACTAAACATGCAACTACCATATGATTCATTAACTGCATTCTTGGGTATTTATTCCTGAGAAACTAAAATTTTGTTCACACAAAAATTTTACATAAATTCTTGTATCAGCTTTATTTATAATTGACAAAATCTGAGAATACCCCAGGTATCTTTAGCTTAGCTAAATTGTGGCATATCTATATCATGGAGTACTACTATTCCATGATAAAGAGGAACAAAAGCTATTGATAGATTTAACAACTTGGGTAAATCTTCATGGAATCAGCTTGAGCAAAAAAAGCCAATCTCAAAAGATTGCATACCACAGGTTTGCATTTATATATCTCTATTGAGATAACAAAATTGCATAAATGAAGAACAGGCTAGTGTTTGCCACAGATTAAAGAGGAGATTATTAAAGCACAATTTGAGAGATCTTGTGCTAATGGGAAAATGTTATTTCTTAAATGAATCCATATTCATATTTTAATTGTTATATTTTACTATTATTTGGCAAGAAGTCTGGCAAGAAGGAAACTGGGCAAAACGTGCATAGGTTTTATCAGTACTGTTATAATTTCATGTAAATCTATAATTATCTTAAGATAAAAATTTATTTATAAAAATGTTTGAATTTGTAATACAAGTTTCCCTGTAGACTCCACAATAGTAAAGGTACATGGCTGGGAGACAGCATGATGTGGAGTTTATGGTGACTCCCAATGGGAAAACAATAGCTCAGAACATGAAGATCTCACAGTCGTCCTATATGAAGCAGAGAATTTTAGGCCTTCTGAAATTTCCTACACAGAACTCCACACACAGGTGTTAGAGTCTGTAAACAAGTCAGGATGGCACCTGGCATTTTGCCAGGGGGAGTGGTTTGTGAGGTGGCGCCATTGAGCCATTAAGTGTGGAGATTCCTTATTGGTTGACTGCTGTGTCTAGTTTATGTTAAATTAAGATAAGCTGTGTGTGGAATGTATATATGACCCTCCTGTCCTACAATAAATGGCTCCCACTCCTGCTGTATCAATCTACACAAGTTCCTCGTCCCCCCTCCCCCCGTTATTTTGCTGCAGCCAGACTGCACCCCCCCCCCCCTGGTTATTTTGCTGCAGCCAGACTGCGGCAGATGGTGGCCCATACAGGGAGCCCCAGGACACTCGGGGGTAAGTGACGAAAAAAAGCTGCCTGTCCCTAGATAGTACGGGAGCAAATCTGCTCATCCCTAGATAGGGCGAGAGGAAAAATGGCCATTTTGAGAAAATGGAGAAGATTAATGCAGTATGTTTGTGTCTTGTTTTGTCTCAGTATATTGTATTGTCTTTGTGATGAAAATATGGAAGGGGTGAGAAGTAAATTGATAAGGGAAAGAGGCACCCCAGTGGAACCAAGAATAGTTAGGTCATGTGTTGATGGAAGCCCAGGAACTCTAGTCAGAAAGAAGAAAGTTCAGAGCAGGAAGGATTATCAGGAAAAAAGTTGCAACAAAAGGCTATTACTGAATACTTTTCATTACCAGAGGGTGGGTGAATCGGCGTGGTGGCATGGTGCAGCAGGGACTTTCCAAGTGGTGGCAGCCGGCTCTTCCCTGCCCCCCTGCCCGGGCAGCAGGATGCTACTGCGAGAGCCCAAATCCAAACCTGACCTGGAAGCACAGTCTCGCAGGCTCTTGCTCCCTGTGTCCAGTGGCAGTTTGAGTCCGAACACTCCCGGACTCTCTCTGGGGCCATCTGGGGCTGCCGTGGGACAGGGCGCTGCAGGAGGAAGCCGGCCTGAAACCCTGAAGTTTGATCATTTCCAAGGCCAGTAACTACAATGGTTCTCCCACACCTGGATGCTAATGAGTAATGAGCACTATTAAGGCTTATTTCAAATGTAAAAAAACCTTGAGATAATGTACTAAATTGTTCAGAAGGTTGTTTTCTTAGTGGAATGCTACAGGATTTTCTTTAGTATCCTTGCCAGAGTTCCTGCCTTCATCCCAGTGCTGGTGAGGATGAGGGTGGAAGAATTTCCAGTGTTGCTGAGAACTGGATGAGACTTCAGATCAAGCTAGCTGCCTGCAGAATGTACCTGGACTGTGATTTAAGCTAGCTGCCTGTAGAATTTACCTGGACTGTGATTTACCTGGACTGTGAGTTAATCTATTGAGACACTGCTTTACCTGGACTGAGACAACAAACTGTAATCTACAACAAATTGTATCTTTGCAAACGGTGTCATTGCTGGTATAATTTTTCAAGGGCTTCTTGCATGGAGCCATCAATTGGCTTGGTGTTGTGGCATTTTGTATCCTCCCTTTCTGTTTGTAGCAGGTTATTTATGTTGTTTGTGTAAAAACCACTATGGTCGTTATTTAAATTAAACAAAAGGGGGAATTGTTAGAGTCTGTAAACAAGTCAGGATGGCACCTGGCATTTTGCCAGAGGGAGTGGTTTGTGAAGTAACACCAGTGGGCCAGGGCCATTACGTGTGGAGATTCCTTATTGGTTGACTGCTGTATCTAGTTTGTGTTAATTAGATAAGCTGTGTGGAATGTATAAGTGCCCCTCCTGTCCTATAATAAATGGCTCCTACTCCTGCTGTATCAATGTTGTCCGTCACCCCCTGGTCATTTTACTGCAGCTGTACTGCAGCACACAGGCACACACACCATTTACTACTAGCACCTGGTCAAAACAGCTCCTGATTATGAGATGCCAAGTGACTATGCATTCAACTTTGATAGCTCAAACAATATAATATTACTCTGCAGTTTAAAAAAAAAAAAGAATGAACACAACTCAGGTACAGCTCGGTAAGTCACATGACTAACATCACATATTTGAGATATGCTTGAGTATAGAATGAGAACCTAGATAATGAATCCCTGGAAGCTATGTTCATAAACAGTTGTATAAGTGTCTTTCTATCAAGAACGTACTTTAATTATAGTATACATAGAGAGTACAAAAGGTGGGAAGGGAAATGCTTAATTTCACAAGGTCCATCTATGTGATAGAATAGTATGCTCTTGGACAAAGTAATTTTAAACAGTCTCTAGTGATATGAGGAAATTACCCTAAGCAGAAAAGACAATTTTGATAGATATGTGAAGATGATCTTAACTAGCCATGAAGTCATAAAAGGCATTCATGAAAATAGGACAGAATGGAGATCTGAGCAACAGGTATGAGTTAATTGTGCAACTGGAAAGATAATCTCTTTGCAGTGTAAGAAACAGGTGCAAAGGCCTTGTGTAAGGAGTAAGTCTTGGGAAATTGAGCTAAAATGGGTTGTTTCTGAAGTACTGAGCATGAAAGAGACATGGTTCAGTGCTGCAGAAGTGGAACAGGCTTGAAGCCATGTGTAAGATGTGCTCTTGATCCTCAAAATAATAGGAAGCCAATGCAGAAATTCAGACAGAGGAGAGCTAGGGTCAGGATGGTGCTGATGTTAAGTATAGATCTCTGTGTAAGAAGACAATATTTTTTTATAAACATTAAAATTCTGCTATACAGAAACAGGCTAGATTTTATCCAGAGTGTTTGTTGAGAGACCAATTAGGAACTATTTCAATACCACCCATAAAAAACACAAAAATAAACAATAGCATAGATCCCAAAGAAAATTTCATTCAACTTAATATAATACAGATTATTTTGTGTGATAAAATTAGAAATCATTTTTAACAACTTAAAGGGTTCATAGGTTCTTAAATTATATTTTAAGAATAACCTTGGCTCTAAGAAAGTAATGAATGAAAATTGAGAGTTACTTAGAATCAATAACATTGATATAAAACATGAATGATATTTAATATATGGTGATAACAAGAGCTAATCATTCAATCAATAAGTTAGAGGAAACTAAAAGAATAAGTTAAAAGAAATAGGAATGATGGAAATAAATTGTCAGAAATTGATGAATTAAAGAACAAGCATAACAGCAGTAATCCCTGTAGAAGGTTAACACACCCAAAAGCTGATTCTTTGAAAGAATTAATATTATGGATAGACAACTGTCAAAATGAAAAAAGAAAAGAACTATGAAGTGCAAGTAAGTAAAATAAATAACTAAAAGCAGGAAATACATGGAAATTTCTAAAGTTAGAGTGTAATAATTTTGAAAAATTCAATGAAATTGTCAACACTAGAAAAACATAGAATTTATGGACTGTGCAAGAGGAAATTTAGAATTTTAAATGACCAGCAAATGCTCAAGAAATTAAGAAAGTAAAATCTCCCTCTCTCTTGAAGACTCAGGCAGCATGGTTTTCTGCGTGACTTCTATCATGACTCCAAGAACCAGTCAATTCCTAAATAATTAAAGTTGTTCTGTACATTGAAAAAAATAAGATGTCATTCAGTCTATTCAAAATCATTTGGAGAAATAATGGTCCTAAGATAGCTATGTGATTTATGATTGTAATGCATTGCACTATTGTCATGTATGTAGGAAATAAAAATAAGTAAATAAATAAAATTTAAAAAGCTATGTGAAGTTTTTTTTCTTTTCTTTTTTTTAAAAAGAGTTAAGAGGGTGCACTTGACTTATCAGATATTATCACACACTAAAAGGGCACTGTAAGAAAATTTGTGCAATATTAGGTCAGAAAAAGGCAAATTGTAGAAAACTCCACGATGGACTTCTGTATACAAATGACTTGTGATTTAAAAGAGGAAAAGACAAATGGTTTAGTAGATGATGTTTAAGGAAATTAACTAATAATATGGAAAAACATCAAGCATCACATTAGAGTGGACCCCAGGTGGATAAAAGGTCTGAAAATGAGAGGCATCACAAGCAGGAAATAGGTAACAGAAAGAAAGGAGGACAGATACAGAGGGCGACAGCTTACTTTATGAGCCAGTACATAACACCCATGGGCAAAGGATAAGACAAATGCAAGAAGAAGGGCCGTATATCAAGAACCAAAGGCATAAGTCTCTGGAAAAACCCTTACTTAGGTTATTGATTTTTATGTGTGGTCTTGGAACCAAAATCAATTGTTTCTCTTATTAGAACAAAGGACATATGTAGTTACATGAACATATGTAGTATTTTTTAAATGTGAGCTTTTAAAAAATATGGTGCAGTGTGCATGGGGGCACACACCTATAATCCCAGCAATTTGGAGGCTGAGACGGAGGATCCCAATATTAAAGCCAGTCTCAGGAGTTTAGCAAGGCCCTAAGCAACTTAGTGAGACCAGATCACAAAAAAAAAAAAAAAAAAAAAATAGCTGTGACTCAGTAGTATATCAATCCTGGGTTAAATCCCTAGTATTCCCCCACTGCAAAATGTGCTAAATGGCACTTTATAATTATATATAATAATGGGATTTGTGGTTGTATATTTATACATGCACATAAGTTGGTCAGTTTCATTCCCCAGTATGTTCCCTTTCTTCCCCTCTTGTTTCTTCCAGTAGTCCCCTTCCTCTTCCTTACTGATCTCCCTTCTATTTTCATGAGATACTTACTTCCTTTTTTTTTAAATTTTTTTTTCCCTCTCTACCTTCTGCATATGAGAGAAATCATATGACCCATGACTTTCTGAGTTTGGCTTATTTTGCTCAACATAATGCTATCAAGTTCCAGCCCATTTTCCTTATTCCAATTTTATTATTCTTTGTGGCTGAATAAAATTCCATTGTGTATATTTACATTTCCTTTATCCATCCATATAGTTCATGGATACACAAAGGCTACAGATCTAAGGGTAAGTGCCAACATTTTCCTAAATGAAGTTGAGAGTTTCATACACACCCTCCAGAAGGAAATTCCTACAGTTTCGGAACCAGTGGCAAACTAGCATTTCACATATAATCCAGCCAGTGCCAAGGCTTCTCTCAGCAGTGAGTCTGAAGCAGACCTGGGTTCAAACTCATGGCTCATGTTTTTCAGCAATCTTCCTAGTTTGACCTCTTCATCATGGACATGAAAATAGTTCTTTTCTATTTGAACGTTATATAAATTAACCCATGCAAAGTGCCTTGCTTCGCTTAGCATAATGCTCAGCACATGGGAACTACTTACTGTGTTCTATTACTCCACACAGACTGAGAATAATAGGTTTTTAAAAATGCCTGTAAATAATGCATATGAGCAATTTGATTAATTTGGGCATATGCATACATTCATGTTACCATTAACATCCTCAGGTAATAAACATGTCTGTCACCTCCAAAAAAAATGAGTAGTGTCTTCTACATTTGGATTCAATAAAACATTAAAAGATTATAAGGTTGAACATCTTTAATGAGCTTAAATTTTTGTATTCATATAAATACTAATGTTAAAAAGTCAGAAGATTTTCATAAGTAAGCTGAGAAAATTTTGTAAATAAAAGCTTTTCCTCATAATCATTCTGCTTTTCTTTAATACAAAACCATGAATAAATATTGTAATCTCTCTACTTAGCAATAATCCCTGGAGTGACAATGCCTTCTATTGGAATGCAGTATGGCATCTCATACCTCCTTTATCCGTTCTCACTCTCTCCCCCAAAGGTTTTAGGAATGTGTAGTTATTAAGGCATTCTTGGTGCTTATTAATTGTAAATATTATATCTGCACTAAACCAACATTAAGGTAATAAATTGGACACAAAAGCTACATAAAGCAAGGCTAAGATTAGCGAAATAGAGCAGTTACTGTATTGCTCCTAGAACTCTGTATAACAGAATAGAATATTAGCCATCAAAACTGACATCTCACCCCTCAAATCCTACATATGCTCAAATTTATATAATGTGAGGGAAAAATGTTCTGTTTGCTGTAAATTCTTATATATAATTCATGCTTTTCAATCTGCTAGATTTAAAAAAGAATAAGACACAGACTACACAGACATTTCTGCGAAATTGCAAATTGTTAACAACCTGCAAAAGGGGAAGCTGTGTAAAAATTTTAAAAAAAAAGACTTCTTGCTTTCTTACGCCTGAGTACCCTTTCACTGTCACCTCCATTTCTCCTTCTTTTTCTGTTTTACCCATTTCAGGCCACTATAAGAGAATAGCATATACTAGGTCGAATTTATATAGCATATACAGCAAGAATTTATTTCTTAGAGTTCTAGAGGCTTAAAAATATAAGATCAAGATAGCAGCAGATTCTGTTGAGGGAATATTTCCTGCTTTGTAGATGACCATATCCTCATATATTCATGCATGGTGGAGAGAAAGAAAATATGGGGGGGGTGTGGCTCAGAGATAGAGTACTCACCTAGCGCATGCAAGGCACTGGGTTCGATCCTAAGCACCACATAGAAATAAATATATAAAATAAAAGTATTATGTCCAACTACAACTAAAAAAAATATTTAAAAACAAGAAAGTGGGGGTCATGTCTCTTTTTATAAGGGAGCTAATCAGTTGAGGAGAGACTCCACTCTCATGAACTAAGGCTTATCTACAAACACCATCACATTGTGATTGGTTTCAACTTCAGAATTTTAAAGGGCTACAAAGAGCCAGTCCATGTCCTTCCCATCCTTGTTCAAAATACCTTCATGGTATCTACCAACTGATCAGAGCCAACACCTTTTGTACGAGCAGAAAATAATATTTGAGGCTGCACGCAGAGACACATGCCTGTAATCCCAGCGGCTCAGGAAGCTGAGGCAGGAGGATTTTGTGTTCAAAGCCAGCCTCCACAACAGCGGAGCACTAAGCAACTTGGTGAGACCCTGTCTCTAAATAAAATACAAATACAGCTGTAGATGTGGCTAAGTGATTGAGTGCCCCTAAGCTCAATGCTCAGTACCCCACCCTCCAAAAATAAAACCTATATATTTGAGTTCCTTTAGAGCTGTTTGTAGCCATCTACACACATCAGGTATTATGTATCCTCTCTCCTAGATAAGGCTTTTATAATGAAGGTAAAGGGTCTAAAATCATCTTTCTAATCTTCTAAAAAGTTTCTTCAACTCCCAAATATCTTCCTTAAATTACTTATTTGTTCCCAGAAATGGGAAGTTGGCTGCTGAGAACTTTAGTAAATGAAACAGTAACAATAAATACCTTCTCATTACTTAAAAAATAAACTTTTTAGATATCATAATAGCAAAATAGAATGTACAATCTTCCTTCAACTTCTCTACTGTCATACTTAAGTCCAAAATCAGTACTAATATAATTTTTACATTGAGACATAATTCACATACTATAAAAATCAATATTTTAATGTATATCATTCAGCATTTTTTATTATTTAATGAAGTTGTGCAACCATTGCCATTAACTAATTCCAGTATAATTTCATCATTGCAGTAGAAACCCCATATCCATTAGCAGCCAGTCTGCATTCCCTCCCCAACCAGTCCTCCCCAGCTACCACCACTATAGATTTTCAGATTCTGGGCACTAGAGATAAATGTAATCAGACAACATGTGATCTTTTATGCCTTCTTCTTTTATATAGCAGAGTGTTTTCAAGAATTATTATGGCATAGCATGTATCAGTACTTCATTTTTATTATCAAATATTTTATGACCAAATTCCATTGTATAGATATACCACTTTTATGTTTAATCCATTCATCACTTGGTAGACATAGGGTTGCATTTACATTAGGGTTATTATGAATAATGTTGCTATGAATATTGATGCAACTTTTTCTGTAGAGGTACTAGGGATTGAACTCAGTGGTACTCAACCACTGAGCCCCATCCCCAGCCCTATTTTGTATTTTACTTAGAAACCAGATCTCTCTGAGTTGCTTAGAACCTTGCTTTTGCTGAGGCTGGCTTTAAACTTGAAACCCTCCTGCCTCAGCTTTCCGAGCCACTGGGAATGTAAGTGTGCCTGGCATAACATTTTTTTTAATGTGGGCACATGTTTTCAATACTTTTGTGTATGTGCTTTGGAATGAAATTGTTGGGCTATATAGTAACTCTTTAAGTTTCTGAATAATTGTCAGACTCTTTTTCCAAATGGATGCACAATTTTACTTTCCCACTACCATGTATGAAGGTTTCAATTTGTCCCCTTGCCAACACTTGTTCCTATTCATTTATAGCCATCTCTGATGGTGTGGAGCATTATCTCCTTGTGGTTTGGATTTACATTTCCCTAATGACCATTGAATTGTCCCAGTTAACTTTGTTGAAAATTAATGGACTATAAATGTAAGGGCATGTTTCTGTACTCTAAATTATATTCCAATGGTGCATAAATTTTTATGCCAATATCATGTAGTCTTATTATTATAATTTTATACAATACTACATTTTGAAATTAGGAGCCAATGTAAATTTCTTTTTCAAGTTTTCTTTGTCTACTCTGGATTTCTTGTATTTCTGGGTGAATTTAAGGTTAACTAATTCATTTCTACAAAAAAGGCAAACATAACTTTGAAAGAGATTATATTAAATCTATAGATCAATATTAAGTCTTAACAATATTAAATCTTCCAAACCATGGAAAAAGTATGTTTCCATTTATTTAGTTCTTTAATTTCTTTCAATATTTTATAGTGTTCATTGTACAAGTCTTGTACTTATTTCATTCAATTTATTTCTAAGTATTTTATTCACTTTGATGCTATTGTAAATGGAATTGTTTTCTCAATATCCATTTGGATTAGTCATTGCTAGTGTACAGAAACACAATTAAATTTTCTACCTTGATCTTGTATCCTACCATCTCGCTAATCCAGTTTATTAGCTCTCTCTCTTCATAACACACACACACACACACACACACACACACACACACACAAACTCACACACATATTTTTCTCAGTGTACATATGTATATATACATATTGAATTCCTTAGAATCTCCTATATATAAGATCATGTTATATACTAGTAGACATTAATTTTACTTTTAATTAATAGTAACAGCAGTTTCATTTCCTCCTTTCTAAGTACATTTTATTCATTTATTTTTCTTACCTCAATTTCTCTGGCTAGGAACTATAGTATTATGAAATAGAAAGGCTGAAAAACTTTTA
The DNA here is from genome assembly GCF_052094955.1 of Ictidomys tridecemlineatus. Classification (NCBI taxonomy): domain Eukaryota; kingdom Metazoa; phylum Chordata; class Mammalia; order Rodentia; family Sciuridae; genus Ictidomys; species Ictidomys tridecemlineatus. The sequence continues at coordinate 171,650,432 of NC_135478.1, forward strand.
TCTTATTTCTGATATGAGCAGAAATATTTTTCAGTTTTCACTCTTAAGCATTATGTTATAGATATTTCATAGATGACAATTGTGCATAAATCCACTAATAGGATTAACTAGGTGGTAACTGTAGGCAGGTAGGGTGTGGCTGGAGGAGGAGGGTCACTAAGGGCATGCCTTCGGGTATATATTTTGTTGTTGATGAGAGTATTCTCTCTTTACTTCCTGGTATACTTTCCTCTGCCACATCCTTCTGCCATGAACTGCTTCTCACCTGTACCCCAGAGCAACAAAGTAGGCCATCTGTGGACTGAGAATCTGAAACTGTGAGCCCCCCAAAACCTTTTTATCCTCTAAAATTCTTTTTGTCAGTTCTTTTGGTCCTAGCAGTGAAAAAGCTAAACTGTTTATGAAGTTGAAAGGACTTCCTTACATCCTTTGAGTAATGAGTGTTTTTAACACAATGAGTTTTGACTTTTTTCAAAGGATATTTTTCTGGATTTATTGAGAAAATCATGTGTTTTTTCTCTTCTTTTTCTGTAACTATGGTGTATTACATTGATTTATTTTATTCATTTTATCATATTGAATCAGCCTTGCTTTCCTGAGATATTTATCAGTTGGTCAGAATCAATAATCATTTTTATATGTGCTGGATTCACTTTGCTAGTATTTTGTTGAGTATTTTTACATTTATATTCACTAAAATATTGACCTACAGTTTTCTTTTCTTGTTATGTATCTGAGATTTTTGTGATGATATTGGCCTCATAAAATGAGTAGATAATTGTAAAATAAGTGTATAATAATATTTAGCTTGGTATCTGGTAAACTTCAAAAGGAGGTTCTAGGGTGGTCATTGGCAGTCTAGGGTGCCTCAGAGAATGGAACATGTCTTCTCATTCTTTCTGATCACAAAGCATTCTACCAAACACATATGTACATGCTCACACTCCTACATGTACTTATGTATTACATAAATCCACATTTGTGGATATACACACCATCTGAGAACAAATATTAAACCTGTTGTAATGCACTACAGTTATATTTTTTTAAAAATATACATCCTCAAAACTATATGGAACCTGCTTTGAATACTCTGTTCATGGTGGATAAAATAATATTATTATAATGTTGAATAATATAGTTATATCATGACTCATATAGTACATTCTCCTGTTTCTAACCAACTCCCAGATTCTTTTCTGTGCATAGGAAATGTAAGACTCATGAATTTACTCTTTCAAGGAGCAGAACCATTAGCCTTTAATGGCTATTTCTGGCAGCAGAGTTCTAGCAAAAGCTTAAGAATTACTCTATTTTTACAATAAGGCTGATACATTTTTTAAATAAGTCATTCTCCCACCACTTATTGAAGGTAGAACAGAGCCCATGTGAGAATATTTATAGTCATCCCATAGCCTCAGAAAAAGAGACAAGTTTATTCTTCTAGCAAAAATGTATATTACCCTGCCTGACTACATATTTCAACTATGAGATCCTTGTATGTATGAAATATATCTTCCCTGAGTATCATGAGAATTTTGAAAATAAACCATGAATGAATAAAAAATATTTTCTAAAATAAAAAGTGTGCTTTTACCATCTTATTAAGGATATTTCATCAGTTAACCAAAATATCATTATATCATAAAATCATATTTACTTTTAAATTTAATGAAAACAATTTAAATAATTACCACATGGGAACTGATGCCTTTTCTTTCACTTGTATATAAATACAATTCTAGTTGTATTTCACTTCAATTAGTAATTATCAGAAAAGTTTAGATAAGAAAATAGAGGTAGTTAAAATAGCTTGTCTTCATTTATAGAATATATTCATAATAATAAAATAGAGCTTAGGTTCTTGTTATTGGATAAAGAGTATAAAATTATCCTGTGTGATAAAAGAGGATATTAGTGAGGTCTATGAGGTTTCTACCACTAATCTATGAGTTTTTACACAATATCAAACAGAGTCCTCTATTTAAAAACCATTCATCCCTAAACCTATGAGGTTTTCTTTTTTTTTTAAAGAGAGAGTGAGAGAGAGGGAATTTTTAATATTTATTTTTTAGTATTTGGCGGACACAACATCTTTGTTTGCATGTGGTGCTGAGGATCGAACCCGGGCGGCACGCATGCCAGATGAGCGTGCTACCGCTTGAGCCACATCTCCAGCCCCCTTATGAGGTTTTCAATGAGGTTTTCTCCCACAACACTCTGAGAGTTTATCAGTAGTCTTTTTTTATCAGAATTTATCAATGATATATTGTGATACTAGAGCTTAAATTCAGAGGTGCTAAACTGCAGAGACACATCCCCAGCCTTTTAAAATATTTTATTTAGAGACAGGGTCCCACTAAGTTGAAGCTGGCTTTGAACTTGCAATCCTCCACCCTTGACCTCCTGGGCTACAGACCTTCACCACATTTTTGAAGTACTCATTTTTTACTTGACATAGGAACATGTTTGTCATTCTAGTATATCTTTGATACTGTTCCTGCTTGCTTCTCTCCTCTATACCTGGTCTTCCTCACTGCCTGAAAATATGAATATTCTCCAAGATTCATTCTTGACTTTTTTTTTAATGCTCTGTATGCTTATCTCTTCTCTGTCCACTGTTTTCTCAAAAGCCTAACATTATTATGCAAAAAAGCCCCAAAACTGTATCCTTGACATTTCTTCTCTAATTTCACTCTGACATTTTAAACACTGGCTAAATATTACTACAGGTAATAGTATACAGGAATACAGGAATACAGTTAGTGACCATGAGAGTAGGAAGTGAAAAGAGATAGTAGGGGGTTTCTGTTTATTGGAAGATAAAATATTTTGAAAGAATTATGAAATAGCAAGGGAACAGATAAGCTCCATGAAAGGAGTTCTGTATGCTCAGGGATATTTTCCTGTTAGATTCTGTGATAAAAATTAATTGGATTGGACCCATATAAATGGATTTCTCTGTTAATGAAAAATATGTCTTAATCACTGAGATAGTAGGAGATTTTAGATACATATTCAGTATAAGACATAGGGTTAAAAGAAAACCATATACAGTTTTACTATCCTGGCAGAGTTGAAAGGTTTGCAAGACATCAGAAAGTGAGATCATGTAGGGAAGAATGTAGGTGATGGTAAAAAGGAAGACATATAAACTAGAAGTTTAGCACATCTTGGATACTGCCCATGACTGCGATTTCTCCCACTGCTATGGTGGTAAACATAAGTAAATTCAGGGTACCCACATTACAACAAAAAATTATCCTACCTGTTCGTATCTTTGAAGCACAAAATTTAAACCTGAGTGAGGAGCACAGAGAGTCAACATTGAAGTGACTAAAACCCTTTATGTTACTCAACACTCTTTTATGCACTTTACTCCAGAGTCTCCTGCTACAATAATGCCATCATTACCACCTATTAAGTCCTGATCATACACCTTTGACTTCTTTCTTATCCCTAATGTCTATGTTAAAATAAAGGCTTTCCAATTATTCTTCTAACAACTTTGTAAAATGAACTTATATTTTTAATTTATCTACCACCACTAGGTTCAAACACTACTTATTTCTTAACCAAGTTATTACAGAGAGGCTTTTGTGAGGTCTTGCTCCATCTGCTCACAACTAGTTCTACGAAGCACCCATCTGATAATTTTAGCATCTTAAACCATTATAGCAAAATGTACTGAGATTCTGCAGAAGGCCTAGAAGGTTGTGTCATCATATAGGAAAGGAGTGAGGACCATGTATCCACGATGCCTCATTGTCCACAACTTATCACTATTCACATAGTTCCTGAACTAAAAACGCTGTCTCATTTTGGACCGATTTTAAGTACAAAGATTGCTGCCCTAAGAAGTAAGGAATATACCTGACAAGAAAAGGTAAAATGAAGGCTAAAAGTGCCAAGCAGAATTCTCTGGTCATGAATGATCATAATGAAATATTACCCTAGAACAGACACATCTCTGGTCAACTTTTGCCAGAGAAGGAAAGATTTTATTTGATTTTTCTGAAATACCTTAATATTATACCCATGGAGAACATAAAGGGAATTTCAAAACCTATAAGTTTCTGTCATATCCTGTCACAGTTTAGAGACCTTTCTTCATTTTACTCTTTAAATATTGAAGCTCATGTTTAGTTGAGAATTCCCTTCTCTTTCTTCTTTTGTGTACATTCAAACCCTGAGCACAATCCGCTTAACCATACTGTGTAACCTCCCTATGATATTCCCTACAGCAGCTATTTCAAAACGTTTAACCATTGAGAAATTCATCAAGTTCTCTCTCCCAAATGTTTTCCCTTAGCTGTTCTCAGATACAGGAGATGAATGTGAAGATTACAATTCAGTCTCATTATTGAGAGATTAAAATTTATTGAGCAATGAATCACAAAGGTATTTAATTAAAATGAACTAACCAGGCTGAAGAAATGGCAGAAAGGCTTGAAAATCGTATTTTTAACAGCAGTAGGATGTACTGGTGTCCCTAAACCTAATCCATAGTGTTTAACAAGTGTTGCCATTCAAATAAATCATAAATACGACAAAGAGTTTTTGTTGAGCCTCATGATGCTACAATGTTTTCACGCTAGAACTCAGCTGTGAAGATGTAATAGGGTAGATAAATATTTGATAGTATTATTTTTATCCATTCATTGATATATTCATTGAATTTTTATTTCCTAAATTTTAGAGTAGTTAACAATTCCAACTTCTATATTTTTTTCTCAAAAATTTGATGTGTTATTTATCCAGGAAACACTTTGTATCCAAATAAATTAAAATTATTTTCTTATGTAATTTTTTCTTCCTACTCACAAGGAAGAAAAATTCTAATATTTTTATCTTGATTTTTATCTCAATGCACTATTTTTCTTCTTTTCTCTGCTGGTCACTCTAACAGTAAAAGTGAAGGCCATTTTAAAACCATACTTTTTAACAGAATCTTAATGTAACTAAAATGAAGACACAAATGTTCAGAATCTGAGTTTAGAATATTTAGAACCTATTCTCAAAACTTGACTCTCTCCAGTGTTCCTTGTCTCAGCAACATTCACACAATCTTACGTTTTGCAAAAGTCAAAAATCTAGGCATAGCCTTGATTTTCCTGACAATCAACCTCCCTCAGTAAACCATTCCCAAGTCCTGGTGCTTTGATTATTTAAATATAGTTCTCAAATTGGTTCCCATCTTTACTGTTTCATAATCCATTGTCATACAGCTCACTAACATCTGAACAAAATCAATACAAAATAATTAAAAGTGTAGATTAATTAAGCAGTCTACAGAGCTCTATTTCCTGCTCTGTCCTTCTTGTGGTCCATAGGGATAGGAATCTCAAGTTTCTTGACCATATAATGAAGCTAGTATAAGTAATATCAGAATTAACTTCATAAATTTATTTTTGGAGGTGCTTTTTAATTATTTCACTACAATTTCCCTATGTTTTTGTATTACCATCTTTCTAGAGTTTTAAAATATTACATCAAATTTGTCATAAGTTAAAAAGGAAAAAACACATTTTCTACTGAATAATATCACATTTAACTTAAAAATCATGAACTTTTTTGAATATCAAGAAATGAAGATATGGGAGTGGGGCCAGAGGGGAGGGGTCACATTGATCTGTAGGTCTCAATATAGTCCTGAAGTCTAAATAGGAAAATATCTGCCATAAACTATAGCAAAACTCTCACCTCAAAATAAAACACTCTGAAATGTGCACAGTTAAATGCATATTTAACAGCTTTACACTATCCATAAAGCCTGGATTTCAGAAATGACAAAGTAGTTTTACATTCAGAAAACAGGTTCTATGCTTGTTTATATCAACATGACAAAACTTGAAAACAATCACCCTGTGCAGAAAGAAGTCTGTTCCATTCTTAGCCCATCATGAAGACACCATTGTTGAAAACATAGACCCTGGGACATAGAGTAAATGCCAGCCAGAGATATTATCTGAATAAAGAAAATTCCAGTACCATTAGCTTTAACATTTCATTTGAATGGAGCACATGATTCAAGCTAAGAGTCTGAGTCAACCAAGGGCTCATGGGGTTGCTGGTAGCATTTATGGGTTAACTCCATAAACTTATTAAATCAAATAATCCATACAATGTGTTTGTTTTAGCACATCCTAAAAGCTACTAAATGTTGGTGTTGCTCTCATCATATTTATGGATTAATCAATGCATCATATTGATCAATATGTTTTCCAGAACTGTGCTATCCAATATGGTAACCATGAATCATGTGTAGCTATTGAGCACTTGAATTGTAAATAGTATCAATGAAGAAGACCTTTTGAGTGTAAAATTAACCCCAGCTTTCAATTTTTTACTATTAGAAAAGAATGCCAGGAAGAGAGAAGATGGTGATTCAGAGGACTGATACACTTCCTAACATTCTTCAGCACCACACTTACAAAGCAGGGACATTGCTCCACAGTAAGGTGGACAACTAAAGGAACTTAATAAAGTTAATATTGAATATAAAAGAAACCATAGGGATACATAAAGTCAGAAAGTTTGAACATAATATAATAAATAAAATATATTAGAGATGCACAAATTTGGTTACCAGCAATGGTAGCTGTGGCATCTGAGGGGAAGCAGGATTCAGGGAGAGTGATAAGATAACACTGAGAGCAGATAAAGAAATTTAAAAATTAAAGAAAAAATTGCCTTAAGGGAACCTTTACATTACAGAGTAATGCTGATACTTATAGACACAGAGTTGGTGGGGGAAGTGGTTCAGTGAAAGCCAATTGAAAATTGCTCATTCCATGAGCATGTAGTTCAGCAAGAAATAGGACTATTGGGGTGGAAAATGTTTCTTGATACAGAAAATTATGACAGACATGGAAACTGGTATCCATGCAACATGGGCCATCTATAAGTGCTGCACAGTGGTGAGCAGAGACAGGAGATCAGTAACTTATCAAAGAAGTTGTCAGCAGTCACCTATTATGATTCCCAGAATGTTCCTGAATCAGAGTGATTGACATAGGCACAAAGAAAATTGTGAACCACACAGGCTCCAGACACTAAGAGGAGAGATATCCTTTTGTTGCTGGTGCTCAAAAGAGCTATTGGGAATACACCTTTAGGGACCACACAGGAGCATTTGTACTTTAAGGCTGATACCTAAATTCATATTTATAGCAGTGAATGTGAAATCTGTGGATTTTTAGTCTCTGTGCCCTAAAAGTGGATTTTACCAGATACCCTCAATATCCAGATGTCCTGCAGAGACCAGCATCCCCATAGCAATAGTGGGTGTAGATCAAATCTCAAATACACACTAATAGTGCTTAAAGTTCAGTCAAGACTAAACGTGAACTTTTGGAACTTTCAATTTAGAACTCTGCATCATTGTAGTTACAGGAGTACACAAAAACCCCAAACCAACAACCAGGTCCCTCCTACTCATACATCAAAAACTGGAGAATTCCCAGAACAACAACAACAAAGATAACATCACACAAAAGGACACATATAACACAGAAAGGGAAATCAATCTTAACAGATGCACAAGTTCAAGACCTTAAAAAGCATGAGAAAACAGGCAAACAAGTATTTCCCCCAATTCACAATCCCAAACAAAGGATCTCACTTATATGGAAGTGGGTGAAATGTCAGAGAAAGACTCTAAAAAACTAAGTAGTAAACTAATTAGTAAAATATTCAGTGAAGATGGACATGGTGGTGCATGCTTCTTAGCAACTTGGGAGGCTGAGGCAGGAGGATCACAAACTCAAAGCCAGCCTCAATGACTTAGTGAGGCCCTATACAACTTAGCAAGACCCTGTGTCAGAATAAAACACACAAAGGGCTGGCGATGTGGCTTAGTGGTAAAGCACTCTTGGGTTAAATCCTCGGTAGAAAAAAAAAAGAAATTTTAATGAGTTAAAATAAGATCTAAGCAATGAATTAAGAGAGCAAATAAAAGAGATTAAAGAAATAGAAATACTGAAATGAAACCAATCACGAAAGACAAAAAGAATCAAATTAAAAATTAACTTGAAAATATCACTAACAGTTTAAATTGTGCAGAAAACATACCTTTGGGCCTCAAAGATAGAGTGTCAGGTCTTGACAACAGGATATATGAACTTGACTACTCAATATGGAATAAAGAAAAAAGAGGACCCTGAGCAAAATATACAATAAGTCTGGAACAGCATTACGTGAGCAAACCTTGGGTCACTGGAGTAGATGAGAACATGGAGATGTAGACTAAAGTCATTTAGAACATTTTTAATAAGATAGAAATGGAAAAATCTCCTCACATTAAAAATCAGGTAGATGTTAGCATACAGGAGGCATATAGCAGACAAAATAGTCCAGATCACAAAAGAAATTATCTAGAAACCCCAAAACAAACCCCAAAGCTCCCAAATAGATGAAAATTACTAAAAGAGTAAGAAGATAAATAAAAATAAAATCAGAATTAAATATAGCAAACAAACAAAAATAACAAGAAGTATTAAATATTTATCTATAAAAACACTGAATGCAAGTGGTCTCAACTCCCAATTAAAATATATACATTAGCAGAGTAAATAAAATAATATCAATCTATATGCTGTTTGCAAGATATTCATCTCATAAGCAAATACACCAACAGGATAAAAAGAAAGGTTATATAAATATACACACATATATTTCTCAAATGAAGTCCCAAAACAATCAGAAACACTTACTTTTGTATCTGACAAAGCATATTTCATGCAAGAATAAGTCAGAAGAGACACAGAAGGCCATTAAATTATGTAAAAAAAAATCTAAAAGAAGATATAGCAATAGTAAATGAATATGCTCCAAATATTAATTACCATAATGTCATTTTAAAAACACTATGGGACATTAAATCCCAAATTGACTCCAATATAATAATAGTAGAATATTTCAAAATACCCTTATCACAAAAATAGAAGTAATTCAAACGAATAATTAATGAATATCACTGATGTAAAAAAATATTAAAAATTAATTGGACCTAATGGACATCTACAGAAGATTCCATTCCCCCAAAAGCTGATTTACCTTCTCAGCAGCTCATGCACGCTTTCCCAAAGTAGACCATATTTTAGGTCACAATGTAAGTCTTAGCACTTACAAAAAAAAATGATGAAATCCCATGCATCTTATCAGATCAAATGGAGTGAAACTAGAACTCAACAGTAGTAAAAATAATATAAATGACATAACACCTGGAGATTGAACAATAATCTTTTAAATGAAGAAAGGATCATAGAAAAATGAGAGAGAAATCAAGAAATTTTTGGAAAAAGTTAAAACAGAAATACAGAGTGTCAAAATCTCTGGGACAGTATGAAAGCAGTTCTAAGAGAAAACATTATACAATTAAGTGATAAATGAAAAAATAAGTAAGTATTTGCTCCACCTCAAGGCCTTAGAAAAGGAAGAACAAAGTAATTTCAAGATTAGCAGGACAGGGGCTGGGGATGTGGCTCAAGCAGTAGTATGCTCGCCTGGCATTCGTGCGGCCCAGGTTCGATCCTCAGCACCACATACAAACAAAGATGTTTGTCTGCCAATAACTAAAAAATAAATATTAAAAAATTCTCTCTCTCTCTCTCTCTCTCTCTCTCTCTCTCTCTCTCTCTCTCTCTCTCTCTCCCTCTCTCACTCTCTCAAAAAAAAAAAAAGATTAGCAGGACAGAAAATAATTAAGATGAGCAATAAATTTGAGGATAAATTAATTGATACAAAAGATCAATGCAAAAAATTATTGATTAAAAAAATAAGATGCATGATCCCTTAGCCAAAATAATGAGAGAGAGAGAGAGAGAGAGAGAGAGAGAGAGAGAGAGAGAGAGAGGAGAGAACCCAAATTAAAAAAATTAGAGATGAAAAAGGAGATCTCATCATAGGCACTGCTGAAATTTAGAGGATCATTAGAAACTACTTTGAAAACTTGTACTCCAATAATTTGGAATATCAGGAAGACATTGCCAAACCAGGAAGACATTGCCCAAATTAAACCAGGAAAATGCAGAAAACCTAAACAGACCAATATCAAGTAATGAAATTCAAACAGCAGTTAAAAGCTTTCCAACAATAAAAAAACCCTGAACCAGATGGATTCTCCTCTGAGTTCTACCAGAGCTTTACAGAAGAAATAACACCAGTCTTTCTCAAATTATTTCATGAAATTCAAAGTGAGGGAGCACTCCCAAATACATTCTAGGAAGCCATTATAACCCTGACACTAAAACCATACAAAGACATATCAAGGAAAGAAAACTGCATACCAGTACCCCTAATGAACATAGATGCAAAAGCCCTTAATAAAATATTATCAAACCATTTTCAGACACACATCATGAAGATAATACTCCATGGTCAAGTGAGTTTAGAGATCATCATCTTTGCAACCAGAGATGCAAGGTTGGTTCAACATATGCAAATCAATAAGGGTAATTCATCTCTTAAATAGAATTTAGAACAAGAATCATATAAGCATGTCAATCGGTGCAGAAAAAAGGCTTCTGATAAAATCCAACACCCATGTTAAAAAAAAATTTTGAAGAAATTATAGGTAGAAGGCATTTACCTTAATGTTCTAAAGGGTATATATGACAAATACAAATCCAATATTGTGCTGACTAGAGAAAATTTAAAGTATTAAATCATGAACAAGACAAAGATGTCCACTCACCACTTCTATTCAATATATATCTCAAAACTCTAGCCATTGCAATCAGACAGGAGAAGGAAATTAAAGGGTACATGAGAACAAAGAAGAAGTCAAACTAACTCCGTTTTCTGGTGACATTATCTTATATCTAGAAAACCCAAAAACTCCACCAGAAGACTTCTAGATCTGATGAATGAATTCAGGTGAGTAGCAGCATAGAACATCAATACTCATAAGTTAATAGTTTTCCTATACTCCAATAAAAATTTTGCTGATAAAGAAATAAGAAAAACCATTCCTTTCACAATAACCTTGGAAAAAAATTCAAATACTTGAGAATTAAATTAACCAGGGAGGTGAAAGATATCTACAATGACAATTACAGAACACTGAAGGGAGAAACTTTGAGGAAGACACTAGAAGATGGAAAGACCTCCTATGTTCTTGAATACAGGAAATTAATATTGTCAAAGTGGCCACACTAACAAAGGCCATATATAGATACAATGCAACCCCCATCAAAATACCAATGACATTCTTTACAGAACTCGAACAAACAATCCTAAAATTCATTTGGAAGAATACAAGACCCAGAATAAAAACAATCCTGACCAAGAAGAGCAATGCAGGAAGCATAACAATACTTGATCTCGAATTATACTACAGAGACATAATGGTATTGGCATCAAAATAGAAATGAAGAACCAATGCAATAGAACAGAGGACCCAGAGGAAAACCCACACAGATAAAAGCATCTGATACTTGACAAAGGTGCCAAAAACTATGTTAGAGAAAACATTGCCATTTAAAAAAAGAGTGCTAGAAATACTGGATATCCATATGTGGAAGAATAAAATTAGATTCTTACATCTCACCCTGAACAAAAGTCAAATCAAAATGGATGAAGACTTAGGAATTAGACCAGAAACTTTATGAGTGCTAGAGAAAACAAGGTCAACACATAAACATATAAATAACATATAAATGCAGGCACTTTCTTCCTAACCAAGACCCTAGAAGCTCAAGAATTAAAACCAAGAGTCAATAATTGAATGGCATCAAATTGAAAAGCTTCTGCACAGCAAAGGAAATGATTAAGTACATGAAGAGGGAGAGAGTATACAAAATGGGAGAAAATCTCTGCCAACTTCTCCTCTGACAGGAGATTAATATCCATAATGTAAAAAGAAATCAAATAACTCTCTCTCTCTATATATATATATATATGAATTCATATATATGTATATTAATTCATATGTGTGTGTGTGTATATATATCCCAATAAATAAATGGTAAAAGAACTAACAGGCATTTCTCAGAGGAGGAAACATAAATGTCAGTAAATATATGACCACAGAAATGCTCAACATCTCTAGCAATCAGGAAAATGCCTGAGATTTCATCTCACTCCAGCCAGAATGGTAATGATCAAGAATACAAATAATAATAAATGCTGGCGAGGATGTCGGGGAGACTGTACACTCATACATTGTTGATGGAAGTGCAAATCTGTTCAACCCCTTTGGAAAACAGAATGGATATTCCTCAAACAACTAGAAAGAGGATCACCATATGATCCATGTATTCCACTCCTTAGTATTTATCCCAAAGAACTTAAAACAACATACTATATTGATACAGTCACATTTATGTTTATAGTAGCACAATTCACAATCACCAATTATAGAACCAGCCCAGATGCTCATCAATAGATCAATGGATTACGAAAATGTGATATATATCACACAATGGAGCTTATTTATCCAAAAAGAATAATGAAATTATAGCTTTTGCTGGTAAGTAGGTAAAACTAGATAATATCATGATAAGTGAAATAAACTAGACTCAGAAAATCAAGGGTCAAATGTTTACTCTCACGTATAAAAGCTAAAGCAAAATATTCAGTTTTAACCTTAATTGAAAATTTTTCTTTAATTTGGTGGTTCTGTTGTCATGGTAAGTAGGTATTGGTTTTTAATTTCCTTGTAATCATATTTTTCTTTTTGAAAATCATGAGTTTTCCCTTGTCTTCAATAATCTTAAAAGTTACTGTAATATAATATTTTCCTCCTCTTATTGCTCTTTTCAGTTCTTTATCTTTCTAATCTGAAGTTATACATCATTCATTAACTGAAACAATTGGCAATTTTTTTCTTTAAATATTTTCTCCTAATATGTATCTTTTTTTTCTGTTCCTAGATGGATATTGCAAGTTTTATTACTCCATATATTTTGACTTCTGTATTTCCTTCTTTCTATCTCTTTATTCCCTATTAATTCATTTTGAGAGACTCCTTTAATCTTACCTTCCAGCTCAGTAAATCATTCTTCAATATATTCAGTAAGTTCTCTTCAGTGGCAATAAGTAAATAGAAAATGAAATGGAAAATATATGCCATTGTGATAACAACAAAAATTGTCAATTGCAGAGAAGTTAATCTATGAAAAATTGCCTGAGAGGTTTATAGAATTCTCTTTAAAATTCTATTAAAAGATATCAAAGCATAGATAAATGAATGGACAGATCTAATATATTCATGAATCTAAGGAACAGAATTTGAAGAGTTTTAATTGCCCTCAATTGAATTTATAAATTCATTGATATTCCAATCAACACCAAAGTTAGATTTTGAGAGAAACATGACAAATTAATTCCAAATTTTAAACAGAAAGATACATTTTCATGAATCACTAAAATGATTTTCCAAAAGTATAAAAAGGAAATGCATTTTATTAGATATTATGACAAACACAGCAGCACATGCTAAGACTGTTGGTTTGGTACTCATTTGAGGATAGACTAATTGACTGAAAGAATGGAAGAATAAGAATTGAAGCAGGCTACTTGTTAATTGATAAGATATGTCACCTAACTTCAGGGAAATGATAGAAATTTTTATAAACAAGACTAGCAAATTGATTTACCATGCAAATAAAAACAAAATTAAACTTCTAGTACATACCATTACAGAATAATTAACTCTAAATGGAAGAAGACAACATAGAAAAGTAACATTAGTTCCAAAGATGATATTCACTGCAACAAGATATAGAAGCTCAAATCATAAGATAAAAGCTTACATAATTTCATTTTTGACTAATAAAAGAATTGTACAACATAAGTAAGGACTTTTATTTAATAATGGTCACTCGTGCAGATTTGTTTCCTGAAAAGTAGATCATGAAGACATAAATCAATCAATGAGGGATTTATTATGGAGGGTTCTTGAGATCAAGGCCTGAGGGAGAAAAATAGGATTTTTTTTAAAGGGAGAAGCAGTGCTGTGAATAGGCTGGGTCTAGATCTCCCTGCACTAATGAGGTCTGGGTGCAGGCTGCCCTGGGAAGGGAAAGTGAATGTGGGCAAGGCAATTATCTCTGGCCAGTCATTCCCTAATGTCAGATGATTGTTCCAGTTTGTCTTCAAGGATCTTTCCTCACAACTGGGGAATAAGCCCTGTGTTCTTGAACCTAGGTCTATGTAATGTACCACAGGGTCCACTTCAGTCACTACATTGAGATGAAAGTGACAACTTGGAGTTGAATACTTACAATGAAAAAAAATACTAAACACTAATCTGATGACTTCCATAAAACCTTTAAAATACCACAGAAGAGAAAATAACAGAAGGGAAAATATAATGATTAGTAAGAACGTAGTTATCTAAATTTCACTAATAACAAAGATTATTTTTTGGTTTTGAGGATAATCACATGCAAAGAAATAAGTATTTTTGAAGGTATTAATGTAGTAACTGGTTTGAGTTTTACTTGGCTCTACATAAAGAAATAGAAGCAACTGTCTGCCCACGTTGGACAGCCACAAATCTAGACCTACAATCTTTAAGAAAAAATATGAAATGAATCTCACTCTCATTTCTGCTTTCTACCTGAAGGAATTTCTCTATTTTTAGCATAAGGAAATAGAACATAGAGAATAGAAGTCCGGTTTGGCAGAGAAAACAAACTTGAATTTAGGACTGTTGAAATATCTAGGACTTGAGAGGGGCAAAATAATGAAGTGGAGTCTTTCATGGGAAAGAGGCCCCTAAAATCCACATAATTGTTCACTCAAGTTCTTTGCCAATTTCTAAGCTGCTCATGTTTAGAATGAGATTCCGGATGGAACAGTAAAAATAACTAACTACAATGCTAAAAGATGAATAGAAATTGCAGAAGTAGAATGGTAATGGAGTTAAGTTTAGGCCCAGGTAGAAAGAAGAGACTTCAGTGAAAAGAATATATCCAAATAAAATCACAGAAGAAAGACACGGCAGGGATGAGAACTATGCTCTAGGAACAAAAGCTACGTCCTAGATGTAGTTTTATAATTAAAATAGATGTATCCTAACAAAGTTTAACACCAAATTTGAAAGATCCAAGGGATCTGCCACTAATTTGAATGCCTACGGGAACAAAACTCATATTCTGATAAATTAAACCTAGAGCCTTCACACATATTATCCATAATGTTCAGATATATATAAAGAAGCAGGTGAGGAAAATGAGGAGAAAAACTATCCATAAAAAGCAGTCATTGATATTATCTAGATATTTCAATTATCTGACAAAACCTTTGAGATAATAATGTTTAATGTGGAGGAAAAAATAAACAAAAATAATAAAATTCCTTACATATTTTATAAGTACTTATATACTATTGGAATGCTTAAGAAGAATCTAATGGACTCAGTGGAGGACAGAGTTAATTATCAACTGAAATGACTACAGTAAGTACTAGAGTGGATACAAGGGAAAAAAAAGAAATATAAGGAAAATAAAGGACCTTTTATTGGGCATTGAAAATAGCATGGCAAAAACTGAGAAATACACTGAAAACCAGTTAGAAATCAGAGAGAGAGGACAGGAGAGGAGGGGAAGGAAGAGGAGGGGAGGGGAGGGGAGGAGAGGGCTGTGTATAGTGTCTCTTTAATGATGGGGACTATATTTTTGGTTGAAAGTTAATGTGCTGCAATATATATGCTAATATTTTCTGTTTTTTCCTTGAATCAATTCTATTAGTACATACTTTTCTATTATTGTTTTTCATTTCATCTATGTTTTCAAAATATTAGCCAAGAATTATTTGTGACATTTTACTTAAGTAAAAATATACAGCTATTATACATGTCTGCTCTTTGGCATTCTAAGGTTGACATGTCCCTTAACTCATTTTTATTAAAATTACTGAAATTAATCTATTCCATGTTTTTCAAAATTTGTTTATTTTTTTAACAATATTTATTTTTTTTCTTTATTTTGTTTGTATTAATATCATGGCCTTTTTTAAAACCTTTTTTCCACTTTGTTGCCATTTCTTCCATTTCATCCTAAATTTTAGTTGACTAATTTTAAATCTATCTTGTAATTTACTGAAATTAAGGCAATATTTCTCACAGTTCTTTTAACTATATCCTATAAGATATGATATGTGGTACCTTCAATTATTCTTTCTTAATATTTCATAATGTCCATTGCAAAAGTACTTTTATAATTTAAATAATTTTTAAAGGATTTGTTGATTTCCACATGGATTTTTGACATTATTAATTTATTTTTAATTTACTGTGATTTTTTTTCCCCAAGAGATAAAGTTAAGGCCAATCATAGAATCTCCTTCATGATGGTCACCAGATTCAAGGTATACAGCTTTTTAAGAGAAGAGGATTATTGAAATAAACAAGGGTGCCTACTGCTGTGACTAGTCCCAAGACCATGGCTGACATCTATCACCTTCTCCTTCACTACCTACTTTACATTGGCTCATCCTTGGCCATCTTTTGGCTGTTCTGAAGGGCTTGCTTATAAGAGAGACTTGGAATTTGACTCCTAGTTGTCTAAACTCTTAGTTTCCTTTTCTTTGTGTGGCAACCATCTTACAATATGGACCTGTATGATCCATATCTACCAGTGTTTATGCTCCAGTACAGTATACTAATGAATTGAGTAAGATTTTACCTATTTGACTGATAGAATATAGTAATGCATGACTTTCTTTTTTTTATTTTTTTTATTTTTTTTTATTGGTTGTTCACAACATTACAAAGCTCTTGACATATCATATTTCATACATTAGATTGAAGTGGGTTATGAACTCCCAATTTTACCCCAAATGCAGATTGCAGAATCACGTCGGTTACACATCCACAATTTTACATAATGCCCAATTAGTAATTGTTGTATTCTGCTACCTTTCCTATCCCCTACTATCCCCCCTTCCCTCCCCTCCCATCTTCTCTCTCTACCCCATCTACTGTAATTCATTACTCTCCTTGTTTATTTTCCCATTCCCCTCACAACCTCTTATATGTAATTTTGGGCTGGGGATGTGGCTCAGCGGTAGCGCGCTCGCCTGGCATGCGTGAGGCCTGGGTTCGATCCTCAGCACCACATACCAACAAAGATGTTGTGTCCGCCGAGAACTAAAAGTAATGCATGACTTTCAAGGCTAAGGTACAAAAAACATTGCAGCTTCTGCCTTAGTCTCCTTTAATAGTCAATCTGGTTCTCTGAGCCATCATCAAAGCCATGCAATTACCCTGAGAGTGATAAGCTCAAGAGATCTAATTCACAGGCCCTGAAACACTTGAGTCCCTGATACATAATGAGAGATGCATAAGCAGTCTCCAAGTGTTTCAGCTCCCATGCATTCAAATCCTCATGACCTCAATTAGCTCATAAAGATATGTCAGTTGAGCTCTACCCACATTAAAAATCAATGAACAAAATAATTTTTGTTCTGAGTCACAAAATTGTACACATAAACACATATATGCATCTATCTATCTATCTATCTATCTATCTAATCATCTATCATCTATTCATATTTTGTAGCCATGGTCACTTTAGTTATCCATTTACAGTTATCACAGGTAGAAAAGCTTATAAATTCATTATGTTCTATGGGGTATCTTCCACATTCTCAATGTATAAGAGCTGTGACCTGTTCTGACAATTAGGGTTGAATACCCCACCAATAATGTAAATTTTTCTTTGTTTACTGATCCACCAGCATGAAGACTAACGTTAGTTTCATTTGGTTTAGCATCAACATATAACATCAATTTGTCTTTGCACCAGCCTAAGTTCTTCTGTGTTAACTGACTGTTAGAAATACCATAGAGGCTAAAGGTATAAATTGAGATAGAAGTGTTGATGTAACCGAGGTAAGTGATATGGAAATCTCAGTCATGTGTCTGTCTAATTTACTAGTGTTCCTGGAGATGCTCAAGCTGAAAAGAGAATGTTATTCCTGCATTTGCCTGATCAAGAAATGATGGATCTGACAATACACAGCTCAGAAAAGGAAACTCCATTGCACAGGCACTTAGCATCCCAGGGTAAAGCTATTAGTCTTTAATAGGACTCTAGAGTGGCAAGAATGTTTATTTGCATTGAGATAAGTTCTTTCTTTTATTTTCCTGAAAAATCCTAGAAGCTTCTCAGAGACTCAAGGTAACATTTTTTCCTATAACTAGCTTTACCTCCATCAATTATGTTGGGTCATAAGCCCCAAATTGCTAAGCAGTTCAGGCTTGAATAATCATGAGACTAAAGCCTCAAATCTTAGGAAGCTTATCTCCAATCTCTGACATCTGTGTCTTTCTAGGATGTCTTCTATACTTTCCTTTTTCTGCTCAGCATATCCAACAATCACAATTTCATCAATGTGCTGGTTGATTGTTGGTTCTATTGTAGATTGTCAATATGATCATACATTATCATTATTATTAATATTGTCAGGATGATCAAGATACCTGCATTCTCTGCTATGACAATGAAATAGTGGCCCTAAAATAGAGAGAAAATATATTCTGCAGTTCTTGCCATGGAATAAAAACTAAACTTTGTCCTGTTCATTGAAAAGAATTGGAAATATATATATATATAATATAATTTTATAATATATAATATATATATATAATATAATATAATTTTATAATATATAATATAATATAATTTTTTTCTAGATCAGTAGTCCTATAAAAAGTGCCAAAGCCTGTGTTAATCTACTGTCACTTAACCAAGGGGTAGCCCCAATAACAGCTTTTGTGGCAGATGGTATAATATAGCAACTGTGAAGCTGCAACTGAGATTGCCACTTAGATAAACTTATAGTAATAATACTGTCATCTACCAAGACCCATTTCATTTATGCAGGGTACATCTAGGTGAAGCAAATGGAAATATGATGTGAACCATCACTTCTTTATTCATTATGTCTTTGATGCTATTATTGGTACTAATGTCAGCAGTTCTTTCCATGATAGTGCATTACTTATTTATAATTTCCTCAAGTTGGGAGTGTGGTTTCTGCAGCTTCCACTTGTCTCTTTATGTCCTAATGCCCTTTATTCCACAGGCCATAATATATGTGTTGTGTCAGGTGATAAATATTTGTCTTTCAAGCATACACATGGGAACTAAGGAAATAACCATAGATTGGTAGCAAATATATTTGAATGCACTTGAACAGGACTTGGGCCAAACTCAACTTTTTCTCTCATTTACCCAGAGAAGTGCAGTGGTGTTTCAGATCCCATGAAATCAGTGTCAACTCAGGCCTCTATATAACTATCCTAGACTTGCCTGCATTTTTCCATTCCAGTGTTTGGTTACCCTGGAAATGGTTCTAGATCTCTTTGGACAATAATTGAGGTCATATTTGACTGTATACACTTCAGGTGGAATTGCAGGCTTTTTTCTCAAAGTGATCATGCTCTTCAATCAATCAGCTCTAAACTGAAGAACCTACCTATATCTGAAAATTGGATTAAGAGGCACAATTTTCAGTTTTCAAAGTTTTTGTCAATTTGTTGATTGATTGATTGATTGATTGTGGTACTGGGGATTGAACCCAGAAGCACTTTACCCCTGAGCTACATTTCCAGCCACTGCTTGTTGTTTATACTCATAATAGCTGCCATTCTGACTGGAGTAAGATGAAATCTTAGAGTGGTTTTGATTTGCATTTCTCTAATTGCTCATGATGATGAACATTATTTCATATGTTTGTTGATTGATTGTATTTTCTCTTCTGAGAAGTGTCTGTTAATGTCCTTGGCCCATTTATTGATTGGGTTATTTGTATTTTTGGTGCTTAGTTTTTTGAGTTCTTCATATACCCTACAGATGAGTGTTTTATCTGATGTGTGAGGGGTAAAAATTTGTTCCCAAGATGTAGGCCCTCTATTCACCTCACAGATTGTTTCCTTTGCTGAGAAGAAACTTTTAGTTTGATTCCATCCCATTTATTGATTCTTGATTTTATTTCTTGGGCTATAGGAGTCTTATTAAGGAAGTTGGTGCCTAATCCCACATGATGTAGATTAGGGCCTATTTTTTCTTCTATTAGACACAGGGTCTCTGGTTTTATTCCTAGGACCTTGATCCATTTTGAGTTGAGTTTTGTGCATGGTGAGAGATATGGGTTTAATTTCATAGCTTAGTTGGTAGAGTGCTTACTTTGCATGCACAAGGCCCTGGGTTCAATTCCCAGGAACCCCCTCCCCCAAAAAAAATCCTTAAAAAATATTTCCAGCCCTTTTTGTTTTTCCTTTTTTTTTTTTAAATTTTTGAGATAGGGTCTTGCTAAATTGCTGAGAATGTATTCAAACTTGCCATCCTCCATAGTAGTACATTTCTGTAGGTGGATTACAGGCCTCTAAGGCCTAAGAACATAAATTATTACCATAAATCTTGAAGGACAAAGAAACCTGATGGTAACTGCATCTATTGTGTGTGTGACTCTGCGTCTGCTGCATTCTCGCCTCAGCTATCTTGTTATCTCTATTGTATTAAAGAGCCCATTATAATAGCAATAATTCCTGCCATCAACTGCAAATTGCAAAGTACAGCCATCAACAACCAAGATTCTTAAAGATATTGGTGAATGTTTTAATCAGCTTGTAATCACTGTGACCAAAATACTCAACAAGAACAATTTAGATCAGGAAAAGTTTATTTTGGTTCACAGTTTCAGAGTTCAGTCCATGGTTCAGCCCAAGGTGAGGTAGAACACCATATCTAAAGGGCATGGTGAAGGAAAGTAGTGCAGGACATGACCACTAGAAATCAAGGAGAGAGGGGTGTGGTGGAGTGGAGAGAGGGGGGGGAGGGAGAGATGGGGGGGCAGAAGCAATGCCCATCAGGGACAAAATATAAGTCCCCAAATTATGTCCACTATGACCTATTTGCTCCAGCCACACCCTACATGCCCTTTGCTACCACTCAGTTAATCCATCTGTGGATTAATTAACTAATTAGGTTACAACTCTCATTATCATTATGCCTGTGAACGTTCTTGAATTCTCATTCATGAGATTTTGGAAGACTCCTCATATTCAAATGATAACACTGAATGTCTTAGCAGTTTCTTCCTTATTGAGTGTCCTCTGCCTCACCCCAGGGATGTTAATCTGGTTGGGGTACTTAGGTCTTATATAGTAATTCATTAAATGTTTTCCCATCTTTTGGATTCTTAGGATCCCTTTAGCAATATTATGTTAGGAACTATCCTAGCAAAAATATTTCAGGACAAACCTTAGTTTCATTGCCACATGATCAAAGCCTAAGACTAATCAGTGCCTCCATTCAATAAATTCTCCCATACCTAGCCTTGTGTTCCACTTCTTGTTGTACAGCTCTGAAGCTCTACTCTCCCATTTTCTTCTCAAGTTTCTGCCAGAACTTGTTAGTAAGATATGTCAATTCCTTTGCTACATAAACTGTTTCCTTGTAAAATTGATTATACTTCTCTGATAAGGTTGTGTTGAACACTTACTGTAACCATTAACTGGAAGCAATGAAGAGAGGTATGTAAATCATGAATGAAAACATTATCTTGAGATATACTTGTCTCAGAGAACGTCATTACATAACCTTCTATGGCTAGGATAAGAGGGCTTCCCTTGATTATTATGAAGTTTAAAAAAAAAATTGGGAGTTCAAAAATTTCAGATTTATCTACTCAAATAACCCTGTTTTGTCCAATGTACCATTTTCTTCTTCTAAAACCACATGTGTTCACATAGGGGTCTCTTGAATCTATGCATTCAGTGAGCACTGAGGCTCTGTCACCTTTCATTAGATCCTGAATCTGATTTTCATCATGTTCTTCCATGATACATTTGAAGGTGAAAGATTCCCTAAAAACTTCCTTGGAAGTGCACTGGATTTCATATTGTTCCTTGTTTTAGTATTTGGCTGATTTGAGCTTAGCATTTTACTTTTTCAACATTTGTAGTGCCAATTAAGAGAAATCAGCTCATACAATTCTATAATTATTGCTGGTCATATACATTTAAAACACCACTACCATCATATGTTTTAATACTTCTCCTTTCACCTGTATTTATTCCAATTAAACAAAGGTAAAAACCAGGAATTCTCACCATTTTATTTACCACTAGCACTGAACCTTTACTGTTATCAAAAGAGTGAGTAATGCTGCTCTAAAATCCCAGCCTTATTGTCTACTTTAAAAGAATATTCCCATTATCAACTTTCTTCCCCTAAGTTCTCCAAAGAACAAGGCACAAGGTAGAGAATTAGGTATCACTCTCTAATTAGATGATGCATTTTCAGGGTTTAGGAGTGAGAAAATAGGAAAAAAACAATAAAAGAAGGGGTCAACATGCTCGTCACTACTTACTATAGAATAACTGCCCATCCATGTGGCACTGTCTCTAAAGAAGCTAAATAAACGAGTAAATATTAGGGTGTTTTATCTAGGAAAGGTAAAGGTCCAGAACTTATCTAGTCTGTCTTCTCTCCTACTGACCAAAGTTACATTCCATGAGAAATCATTTCCCTTGCACAATAGGCTGCATATGAATGAGGAGGGCAAAAAAATTTACTAGCATAGTTCAGACCTCATCATCAACATAAAAGCCTGAGTCAGGTGGAAAAATATACATAGCATGGGCATGAGGCAAGATATCATGAGTTGTGAATTCAAGGAGTTAATTAGTGCCCATGCAAAGCAGCAGTTGGTCTAAAACATGTGACTAGATGTCTAGAGACGATGAAGCTGAATGATATTTAAAGTATTTGGTTTAATTTTGGTTATGTTTATGAAAGGAGAACATAATTAAATTTGTTTTGTAAGTAAGTCTGATATCCTTTTCCTGTTGATATTGACACCACTTGTGCTCACTAGTAACTGAATCTACATTAACTTCTCATTAAGTGATGTACTTTGTGCTATTTTGTTTTCATCTTTGTTTTTGATAATTTGAAATTGCACTATGCTTTTCAATTTTTTAAAATTTGCTGTTTAATTCAGGAGTTTTAAAAGAATGGAACATTTAAGATTTTGTTCCGGGCTTACTTTATATTCTTTAATAAATTGCTTCATTATATAACATTTTAGCTTTAAATAAAATAAGTTAAATAACTTTTAATTTCATGTTATGTAAAACAATAAATGTGCCTTTACTAACCCATCTGTCTAACTACAGATCTTTTCTAATTCAAGATGTGGTACAGATTGTAGGTTACAGGTATTATTTATTTTTATAAGTAAATAAGTTCTTTTTCAAGTGACATTTGTGATTATTAAATTCAGTTAATATTTGTACAGAAATTAATTGGACTTCTTCTTCCCAAGGCTCAACAAAAGTCCATTGATACCATATTTTCTGTTTCTACTTCTCAATTTTAATTAATTGATTTTCTGCATTATGTGTTTGAGTTAAATTTTCAATGTATCTATATTACTGCCTTAATTTATGAGCCATTGAATATCATAAAATAAAGACAATTTCATCACCATTTATTCCCCAGTCTTGTCTCTCTCTAGAAAAGGAAAAAAGAAATAGCTCTATAAGCATCCATCCATTATCTTTTAGTATTTGAGGTTGCAAATGTTTAATTTTTAATCCAGCTTGGAATTCACCAAAGGTTTCTTGTATTTTTTCTGATCCCTGTGTAACATATATATTTTGGGTCCAGAATTTTAATACCATAATTTCTTTGTCTTAACATTACAAAAAGTGTAAAAGGATATCTGCATTGTTAATTATTCTTGGATTGTCTTCTTTAGCTATAGATATTTTAAAAGCATTTATTCTGCTTTTTCTAGCTAAGTCCTTTCAAGACATATCTTAGGATAATTCTTCCCTTCTAAGATGAAGAATTTCTGTTCTGCATCACAGTTTGTTTGCAATAGTTCTCTATATTCAGTTTGCATGTGTGGTGTTCTATGCGTCCATCCTTGAATAAAAATTGCTCAATCCTAATTAATAGCCCTGGTTAGCCTATTATTAAGAAACATGTGTTCCTGAAGTTATCTCTTATTGCCTACTTAAGTGACAATAGAAACCTTCTTAAAATGGAAAGCAAATTAACATATAGAATATTTTAGAACAATTACTGACTTTTAACAGGCTTGACTTGTGAAGAGAAAATTGTTGTTTTTTTTGGGGGGGGAGTGTCTTCCATTGAACCCAGGGCACTAACCATTGAGCAACATACCCAGCCCTTCTAATTTTTTATTTTGAGACAGGGTCTCTGTAAGTTGCTTAGGGCCTTATTAAGTTTCTGAGGCTGGCTTTGAACTTTCGAGCCTCCCGCCTCAGACTCAAGAGTCACTGGGAATACAACGGAATGCCAGGGCATCACAAGGAATCTTAATCTGTTGCTTTGCTTTCTCTTCTAGGATGAAAGTTTATTTTTATATTCAGCCTGTATTTATTTAAATGTCTTTTGCTGAAGCAGTACTTGGTAATCTTACACACCTCCCAGTAATTGTTCATCAGCACTGTCCTCACATATAGGTAACACCACATTGCAAGTTTCCATGTGCCAATTTTCCCCTAATTCTCCAATCCTATTATTTTACTGGGATCTAAATTTTCAGAGTTTCTTATGGCTATGAGTACATGGGGGATGGTAAAATATAAGAAGGCAATGTCCCCAGCTAACATTAAAAGCAAATTACATTTCATGAAATGGATGGCTGTTCAAATGTCTGCATACCTGTACTACAGATGGGTTGTGAGTGTGAATTGTGGCCCTGCTCAGCTTCCTTCTTTAGCACTGCTCACAGTTCGGAGATCAAGTATGTATAGGCTTCCAGTTGTTTCTCAGTCCAGCCAGTATCTATGTAATTCTGGCCATGGCTCCCACATACTGAGGAACAGTTATCTTCTTTCTTTTCAAGTATTGCTTGACAGAGTGACTTTTCATTTTTCTTCCTTTTAAAAGGTGATTGAGAGGGGGCATGTCAAGGATGGCTTATGTGATGTTTCAAGCAATCATTTTGCTTCTCAAGAGCAAATAACATCTGCATAAGGGATGACTTTGAAAAAGGAAATATCATCAGGGGGCTTCATTTACTGATCTGTGGAGTGGTTATATTACATTTTTTCCCATCAACTTAAAAATCCCCAGACATTAATTGTTCTTGATACTCAGAGTGGCTGACAGCCAGAAGGGAAATCTAGGGATCAGACAGAAGAACATGACTTGGCTCTATAGAGAAACATATCTCTTCAACAGTATATTTTACCATGAGATAAAGGAGTCAGTGTTCATACACGTACACACACACACACACACACTAATGAGGACAAACTTAAGACAAATAAATTATTAAATTATTTTAATGGCATATATACTAGAATCTATTCACTTTGAAAGTAGAATTTGGAAAGAGATATTTAAAGAAGCGTTGTAAATAGCTAGTGTCCCTTCATGTTCCTTAAGTATACATGCAAACATACACATGCACACATGTACACACGCACAAACACATACACAACAGGATTTTTCTATTTTACTCAAAAAATACATTAAAGATTCAAATGTATTTAACAGTTTGGTAATGAAAAGATTGTAAAAAATTTGCAAAATCACAATGAGATAAGAATTCTTAGTTTTTTTTAATATTTGACAAGATTTTTGAGTCTCTTAGATTCATCCTCTAAAAAGGATATGCCTATCAACTTAGTGACATTGTATGAATTATGATGCATTTATGTGCATGTAATAGATGTCAATTTCTGCTGCTTAACCTTATAATAGCAATTTATTTTCGTAAAAAAAAATGTGAAGGTAGGGAGTATAGATCCCTTTTATCTTTCTGCTCCATCTTTCTTATAGACAAGGCTTTATCTTCATGTTTGACATATCTTGTTGGCAAGATGGCTTCTCTACTTCAGCTGTGCATTGGGTTAGAAAGAGAAAGAAAAAAGGAGGTGTCTGTATTAGGGAAACAAAAGTATTCCAGGAATACCCTGCTGGGTTTGTACCTGTATCTCCTTGCCTCTATAAAGTTACATGGCCTCTGTTGGCACAGAAGTCTGAGAGAGTCAATATTTTATCTGGAAACATTGCCATTCTGTGCAAAAAAGAACTTCTATCCCTATAGAATAAGGTAAGAATAGCTTTTGGTGTCAAGATTTATTGAACTAGAATGGTATATAATCACAACTAGTACTATTAGGTGGCCTAAAATTTGCAGGGTAATTCTGAATGTTGAAACTCATTCATTTTTGCTATATTTGAATTACTTCTTATAGCTATTGCAACAAACTTTTCAATATACTTTTTTTTCTTAGCCTCATATAAGTGAAAATGAGGTCATTGCAGGATATTAATAACTTTTACATACTACAACATTGTTTTTTATGCACCTTGCCTAAAGGATGGCTTTAGGGCTCCTGTTATGATAAACACCAATCTCCTTCGGACAACATTTAATTTCTAAGTCATACGACCCATCCACAAAATCTCAAGGATTTTTCTGAGTTAATTACCAATGTCAGTTTAAAATGATACTTGTTTAACGTTTACATCTGTGAGACTACATCTTGAAGAATATAAGCATGAAACATTCTTTCAAGATACAATTATTTTGTATATTTCTGCTAACATTAACATCTGAAATCCAGTATTTGATGGACTACTTTTTAGAGTCTTAATATTGTCACCTCTTAAGTAATACTTTTTGCACTTATAAAAAGAACATTTCTTAATTGTATTCTATCTTCCATTGAAATGTAAATCTTAGGTTCTATGCGTTTCTGAAAATCTTTATCTTGTTGATAATCAAGATGGGCAGATTTTTCCATGACATTTAGGTAGTAGGAAAGGAAGAGAGAGTAAAGATAGGATACTTGTTCTATGATTCTATCTAAACGGTTCTCAGATGTGAACATAACACATTTTTTTCTGAATGCAAATTTAATAGTAATTCATATCTAAGATAATTTGATATTACAGATTTACATGTAATTTCAAATTGTCTATGAACTTAATTAGAATTAATTCTATCTCATCTTACACATCTTATTGAATACATTTTTCAAATCTAATTCCAATTTGAGATGATTTGTGATTTCTAAACATTTACATGCAAGTGTGTTAAGGTATCCAATATATCACATGACATGTGAGGTTTAGATAAAATAAGATTTTCTCCAATTATAAAGGAAACTAAGTAACCACCTTGTGTATAAAAATGTTTCCCTTATTTGCTTATAGATAACACATTGAGGGAAAAATGTATATGTGAAAATGCAATTGAGGAGATAACCAAATAGGAATTTTAAAAAAGAAAAGAACAAGAAACTCTATAAAAGACAATGTACTTCATATACTACATATGCATATAAAGGTATATTTTAGATATATGATATATGAATATATAAATATGTGATATTCTGAAGAAGCAAAACTGGTAACAGAAACTCGCTCATCAACTTTGTTTTCTATTATAATGCCCCTTGAGATCTGCTCTGCAGGGTAATTCTTCTCCCCCTAGGTAAATCCATAATTGGGCTCCCATAGCTATCTTAAATATTGAAAATTTTCTTTTCTTGGCACTTTAGTCATTTAAACTGTTTCAGTTTGGGAGCTGATAGGTGTAGCCAGAGTAGTGATAAAAAACCTCCAAGCTTTATTCAAAATTAAAGCTTCTGCATTCACCTAATCAGTCATGCTATTGAAGATAGGTCTCCAGAACAAAAGTGGGACCTAGATAGATACTTCAATTCTTTCCTCTTTTCCACAGTTGCAGCTTGCACTGTTTCTGACTACACCAAGGTTCAAGTTGGAAGAGGAAAAGAGAATAGTCTAGAGCACAGGAAATCTCCTGCATGCTGGTGCTTTGTTGAGCTGCCCATGGATGCTGTCTGGGCTTGGTAGGGGTCAAAGCTGATTCTTGGTCTCCTGTCCTTTGCAGAGTGTTTCAGTTCACTGCAGGGTTCCTGAGGACATTTTCTCCTTTCCCTTGGCTGAATTTCACTGACAGTGATTTTGCTAACAGCAGTCTATCTCTCCATAGACTGTCTCTGTTGGAATTATACTGACTTTTCAGCAGCTCTTTGAGACAAAGCCCAATTAAGATGACTCCAGGCCAATTTTTCACCCACATATGTGTACAACATACCTGTGCATATATTTTTGGTACATTTTCAGTTATAAATTTAAGCAACTGTTCAAAGCAAAGCCCTCTGTGGCACTAGTGTTGCCTCAACATAGATAGCATCAGTAGTTTCTTCTTTGTTTCTACTTCTCCATACATATCTATTCATCTCAAAATTCCAGGTATAATGAATGCTTACTTTGATTTTTCCATGTGGGGAAAGGTGTTGGGGAATATTGGAAAGAGCTTTTGTCATATTTTTTTTTCACTCCAGCACACTCTACAACAACACTGCAATCATCTACCATATAATACCTAGATCACAGCGGTAGCTAATGTTGTCCTCCAGTAACAAGAATTTTGTGATACATTATGTTTAACTATCAATATTATCTGTTTGGGTTTTGGTCTTTCCAAGATCAGCATTATTACTTTCTAGGCCCATTTTATGTAAACAAATAGGTTCCCTTTAAAAAATGTTAAAGTTTTGTTAGTAATAAACCAATGATTTGATTTTATCTTGTGAAAAGTAAAGGGAATTTTGCTCATTTGAAGTAATAGTAGGAATTTTTTGTTTTAATGTTTAGATGTTTATTATATAAAAATAAATACATTTGAAACAGGAAATATCACTATGAACTTATTTTAATCTTTTGATGTGTTCATTATATTACATACAAATGTATTTTGAATATCTATTTAAAGCTCAGTCCTCCAAGAGGGCCTAAAGCAATGGCCAACAGATAGCATATATGAGCCAAATTACTGAATTCTGTTTTCTAAATAGTATGTGTTTTTGAAAAAAGCCAGAGATCTTGAAGGATAGGCATATTCCATAACTTGTGAAGAGAAACAATATAAATTTGGAACAAATTGTTATATCAGAAAACAAGGAATGGCTCAAAGAATCAGAGGGCCACGACAAAAGGGCAAGGAAACCACACTCAAGGAACACTTATTGGCCAAATCTGGGACAATTTGAGGGTCAATATCAGGGATGCTGGTAGTACAGTCTATACCTAGCAAAGTAAGTAAGAATCTAGGAGTCCATACTGATATACACTTTAAAAATAATTAAATAAAGAGACAGCTATTAAAGGCTCATTCATTTACTGAGACTAAAAAGAACCTGTATAGCAAAAATATTTCCCTAGTCGGTTATGAAAAATCTAAAACAAAAGCCAGTCACTTGGGTCCTCATCTCCTGAGACACTGCACAAGTGCTGAAATATCAGAAACTTTGTGAGGGAAAATATTTTTGTATTACAAGTATGTATTTTCAATTCCGCTGAGTCATTTTAATGTCATGTCTCTGACATCTATTTCAGTATGATGCTACCCTTCTTCCCTGGTAGAAACTACTTTTGATTTGGCCTGCCAAAAGGTCCATTATGATGTATTGATTACATGATCATCTTATCTCCTAATTTATTACTTGAGAACATAACAAGATAGTATCTCAGTAAATATGAGAGTCTATCAAAGGAAGCAGAATATGTATTATTTCATAATATTTACTATAAAAACAGGAGGATATCAGGGTTTTGTGAAGTCTGAAACTTATACAATGTGGGAAGCACTCTTTAAGAATAAAAACTCAAAATTGCAAACACAAACTTAGATGTAAAAACAAGTATTTATTTAGAATAAGAAATGACATCCCAACAAATTACTGAAATTATACAAAACATTGTTAAAATTATAATCCCACAAATATGACATAAGCAAGAAAAAATTGCTTTTTTAATAATTAATAGCCTGCCATACTTCTTTAATATATTGTTCCCTATACAATTTGATTCAGTATTCCCTGATCAAATCATTATATGACGATAATTTTGTGATATCAAACATTCTATGGTAAGAATAGAAAGATTAGTTTTTCACTTATGAAACATTTTAAAATTATTAACATCTTAGCTTTTTTTAACTTTGCAATTGGTTATTGAAAATATGATGTAACCATTTAGGATTATTTTTAAATTTTGGGAAAAAAATCTCTTATCATTTCTTTTGTATTTAAGCCACAACATGAAAATGTTATTTCAGAGTTTCTGGTAGAGTAAATAATCTTTTATTCTTTTTGAAATAAGATTAACCAACCCATTTATAGATGACTTCATGTCACCATGCTAACTGATCAATGTGGGGTTGAATGAGTATTCCTAGAGCCATCCCATTCCACTAAGGGACAACTAGACACCACCTAACTCTACACAAAAGGACAGAGAGCACATAGTATATGTCACTGAACTTATACTAAATGTATTGACTCAATTTACCTTTGGGCAGATCCCGAAGTCAGAATGAAAACAGATTGATTTAGTGGATATACATATCCGATAACACTATTGAACACATTGTTAAACCCTTCTCTTGGCCATGAAAGGTGAAAGTGCAAGTGAGGGGATCTAAAGCTTGTGTTTTGGAGTTGCTGATAACCTTGTGCTGCAAATGTACTGGGACCAGTCTTTATTACCAGTGAAATTATCTCTGTTTGTTTTTTCCCAGGTGTATTTGTGCTCCTCCATAAAGTAGTGCGTAGATTTCAATTCACCTCCTCCATCATCCCACAAAATATGTCTTGAGCTTCTCTGTGTGCCAGGCCTATTCTAGGTACTGGGAAAGGAGCAGAGAACAGAAGAGGAAATGTCTCATTTGATAACATGTCTCATCTCCCATTCTAGAGGGAGAAGATGTGCAATAAAATGAAATGTATATAGGTGGTTTTAAATAATAAATTTTCTCAAGGAAATGAAACAGGTTCCTGAAAGAGAATAGACTGGCAAAAGAGTGGAGGGAAGGGAACTATATTAGATGAATGGAAGGCAGAAGGTCTCCATGAACTCTACCCAGACCTAAAAGTGCAAAACTTGGATGCATGAGGATATGAGGAAAGAACAATTCAGGTAGAGGAAAGAGCCAATGAGAAATATGTTTGAATGGTGTAAGTGTCAGGAACAGAGGTATCACAGGATACAGTGAGCAGAGGAAATTCAATATCTACTTGGTTCTCATGATCTTAGATTTCAATTTATTTTCCTTAAGAATCCCTTCAAAGATATCTTTCAGAGAAATGCCTGGTGCTCACATAGATTGATACACCTGAGATAAGGGTAAAAGAAACTGTGTTGGCTGGTGTGACTGATGAAAAGAGGTAAAAGTGAAGAGAGATGAAATTAGCTTTAGTTCTTTAATTCTTTTCCTTTCCTGTTCCCTTGATGTTGGCTCAGTTCACTGAGACAGTACCATGGAATTTCACTGATACAACTTGGTAGAATTGGAAACCACCAGAGAGATTTTCCTAAGTGAACCTCCTGAATGTCCTTGCTTTACACATATTATCTCCTTGGGATTGGCATAAAAAAATATGCCTGTGGAAAAACCTCCTGGATACTGCATGACTGTTTCCTTTTCCTAACTCTCTTGCCACATCTCCCATCATCTCACCTTCCTACCTTCACATACAGCTCTTCCATTTCTGCCAAGGACATAGGAGTTGAAAAAACCTTCGGGTTCCAAGTTATGAACACAAGTTCCAGTAAATATAGTGCAATGAATGCTTCGAATATAATTCTACCAGTCTAACTTAAGAAGGGAAAAAACTAACCACACAAAACATGCTATTAAATCATGATTTCCATAAAGTGATAACTAGCTCTCACTGCCAATATATTTAAGTGTGGGCTGAACATCCATCATAAAGTATGGTAAACTGAAATACTGAATTGAAAATTATAGGCCAAAAATGACTCAATCTTTACATATTTCCATGAATCTAATTTGCATTCACTTTGAGTAATCATAATTCAATTTAACGTTTTATTGTTTTGAATGAAATAATGATAAATATTCTAGCAGATATTGGCTTTTAACTAGAACAAATATATCATGGAAATTGTACTGAAAGTAAATGCTAAATTATTAAATTGTTCTGAAGATACATACTATGCTGGACTGTATGTACTCTAGGATGAATTAATAGTGTTTCTGTCCTAAGGAAACTCACAAGTGATAAAAGGAGAAATGCAGACTAGTAATTGTGAAGCAGTGTTTCAAATACACAGATGTTAGTAGCTTAAAGATGTAGCAATTCTATAGGTTGTGGGCAGGGGACAGTGAGAGCAGGCTCCCTTAGGAGGAAATGCTTGAAGCAGAGTTCATCAGACAAAAAAATAACAAATGAGAAGAATACTAAACAAAGAAACAACAACACAAAGTCTCAGAGGCATGGATTAGCACCATGTACGGTGAGAAATCAGGGGAGAATTAATTTTAAGCAGAAATCAAATTGTGAAAGATCTCAAAAACTAATGTATAAAGTAATCCAATTGAATGCATAAATCAGTGAAAGTTAGAATTACGTACTTACTCTGACAAGCTAAGTTTCCACCTCAGGACATAAATATATTTTCTTCTCTGCCTAAAAAGCCTTTCTCCAAACTTTTTGCAAAATTGAATACTGTTTATTGTTCAAGTCTTGGTATAAAAATCACTTGCTAGGAGAAGCTTTCCCTTACCATTCAATTAAAGTAGTACTACTCTACCACACTCACCTGCTAACTTTCCATTTTCTTTGCATGTAAAGCTTTCAGTATAGATAGAATGGAAACATACAATAAATACCAATTTTACAACTCTCTATAACATGCCCACATCCCCTTGTTTTCTAATCTTTACACTCCTCCAAATTAGACTGAGAAAATCTTGGAAATTGCTAAGCAACGTTTGGTGTAGTGCAGACTCCAGGGAATTGTTAGCTGGCAACATTCCCTTTATCCTGTAAAAACATTTTTTTTTCACTAGTAGCCAAATGAGTATGACTAAAGCTGAAGAGACCCTTTCAGAGATATTTGCATTTTATTATCTCAAAGAAAGAAATCTCTAGTGCAACATTATCAGGCAATATGACAAAACATAGTGAAGCATTTTGTAAAGAGTAAAAATGGTTTCTAGCCATTTAAATCATTCCTCCTATGCAAATCATTCTACTCTTGAGGACAGACCTACATTTGTCTCCAGAGAAATAAATTGGGAAATAAATCTCAATTAATTCTGGAAAAATTAACACTTCTTTCATTTAGTACTTCCTGCTAAAATGTAAGTTTTGAGTAATATTTATTTAATATCCTTTAAAATATTTTGGAGGCTTAAAAATTGTAATAAGTTTATTTTTCTTGTGGTCTATATTTTAATAAATCCCTAAAGCCTTGCAATTACATAATCAAGCAGACTGCATGTTCCATTGCCTCTTCGATTTTGGTTAAAAATCCCCAAACTCACATTCTTATGAAATAAAGAAAATATATCTTTATTTCTAGTTCTCCCAGCAAGTTATTGTTGACAATACAAATAAAATTATAAATGCAGCCTAAGGTGGGAAGCACAACTGCACTGCATTAAAATATGTCCTTAAAATCTTAAAAATATTATTAAAATGTCAGTCCCTGTACTATACAAGTTTTTAATATAAGGAAATAATTTAATTGAGATCCAAACTAGATGGGATTTAATTTATAGACTACATAAAACTAGTAATTGAGTGATGTCAGGGCCACTGTTAACTGTAGGTAAAAATGTTTATGATTATTATCCTTTAAAAGCATGGAAAATTTTATCCCACACTTACATAAAATTTTGAATTGTATTATATTTATTCATAGCATTTCTTTTTCAAAGTACATTATACATTAAACATATATTAACTCAATTTATATTATAAATGTATATTAAAATTGGTTAGTTCTTTTCAAAATATTTGACAGCTTTAGATTCAGTGACTCTACTCAGGAAAAAGCCTAGAAGATATCCAGGAGAAAGGATTTCTAGAGGTGATCTCACAAATTGAATGTGAGGAAACAATGGGAGTTTGTTGGAAGAACTTAAAATATTAGAGGAGCACATGAGAGGGAAATAGGAGTTCTACTGTGTGCAGTCCTGGTCAAGTCCCATAGAGGGAATTATCCTATGATCTACTTGAGAAGTTAAAAGAGAATTTCCAACGGAAGCATTATTTGATATTAAATAGGATGATGAGTACCTGGTCTTGAAGCATTTATAGCTGATCTACCCATTCTGAGAATGCATTCATGTTAATGATTAAGCTAACATGGATTCTCAATAAACAGGTCACATTTTATACATAAAAATGATTTGACTTGTTCTTTGTGAACCTACCTACATGTGCTTCATATTATTCCTTTCTCTTGATATCTTAACTCTTTTGATCTAAAGTTTGTTAAGTTCATCTCAGAATGTTAAAATAAATAGCTTTGCTTTTCTCCTCAATTCTACTGCCTACTCTAATGCCCAATTTTCTCCAGATATTGAAGAAATGGTTTTCCAAAGTTCTGATTCTTTCATTGTCGTAATTGAGAAGTTGGTCATTGTCATAGGATCTAATTGAGAACTTGGAAGATTAAAATTCTCTAAAGCAATTAAATGATTTCCAATTATTTCATGATCTGTCTTAAAGTATGTCTCTTTCTTAAAAAAACTTAGCCTTCTTTTTTTTTTTCTTTCACTTTAATAACTGTTACCTTGATAGATAAATTGAGACCATTCTCTCAAAATTCTACTGCCGCAGTCTGGCTGGGCACAAAATAACCGAGCTGCCACCAAGCCTTGTAGGTTCAAACAGCATCTCTTTATTTCAGAAATCTCACCGGCCCTCTACACACACTTCCTGGGAACACACTCCCTCCACCAGGCTCCATGTGCCAATTCTCTCAGAAGCCAGTGAGAACTCAAAGGGAACTCCAAAGTAGTGGGTGCCCAAGGCAGCAGGATCCGCCCTAATCCCAGAGTGCCCTCTTCCCAGCAGGATCCGCCCTAATCCCCAGAGCAGGGTCACCTTTCAACCATTCCCTATGGCAAAAATGCCAGGGGTCATTCAACTAATCTGGCTCTCAACACTCTACCATGTTCACAGAAGGCAATTTGATTCCTTTTGATCTTTAAAAAAAATCCTTTTATTTTTCTTTTTTTAC
This sequence comes from Ictidomys tridecemlineatus, assembly GCF_052094955.1. Taxonomy (NCBI): domain Eukaryota; kingdom Metazoa; phylum Chordata; class Mammalia; order Rodentia; family Sciuridae; genus Ictidomys; species Ictidomys tridecemlineatus. The sequence goes on from NC_135478.1 coordinate 171,685,468, forward strand.
TTTGCTAGTGTGAGTTGATTTTGTGCTTTAGGGGCAATTCTCCTCTTCATATTCATTGATGGGTATGTGTTCCATTTATTCCTCCTACTATAGTGTTCTTTTCCTTTTTCAACCTCTAGAAGGAATGAAAAATGTAAGTCATGCTCTCAAAGTAAAACTGAGCCATGTCTGGAATGTTAAAATCTTAGGAAGAAATGTGATGACAAGGCTCAGGTTGCATGTCATAAGAGTTCAGTAGGAAAATGACTTAAGCTTCTTATGTATAAATAAAAAACTGATCTTAAGAGCGTTGCTTAACCTGGACTTTCAAAGAATCCCTATTCGGGCAAATGGTTGGTTCTCAATGGATGTAAGAATTATGAGTAATATTTGGAAGATATACATATGTATATGTTCAATATATAATAATATATATTCAGTCACATATACAATACTGTATATATATATATATATGTATATATATATACACACAAATAATACAATCTACACATTTTTAAAGAAAGAAGGGTAAGGATAAGATTACTAGTATTGATCATATTCTGACTCTCAAAATTGTTAAAAGTGAATTACACCACATGGAATAGTGTCTGGAGAGTTTTGCAAAATTATTAAAATTAGTATAATTAGAATTACATTTTCATTGCCTTCAAATGTTCATCAGCATTTGTGCTTCTCAATAATCTGGCTAAAGAAGTATGGTGAACTTTTCTTTCAATTTTTTTTTATAATTTGCTTTTCCAAAGACTACAAAACACAGCTGACTGTTCCTTACTATTTCAAAATCTAATATGTTCACTTTCTTCCTACAACTTGCCTTTTACCTATATCCTTTTTCACTACTAACAGGAATTAAATCCATGATATTATTATTCCTTTGTTTCTTATTTTACTTTCTTTAAACTCAAACTCTTGTCACTTAAAATATAATAAAAAGATAAAAAATAATAAGCAGAATTAGAATGTAGAAAGTAGACATATAACAATTGGTTCAAGATAGTTAAAATTATTTTTAAACTCACATGGAAAATGATGGAACTCAGAAGGCATACACTGAGAAGAGTTATAGTGAAAAAATAATGAGTTAAGATATCTATTGGAAAAACAGAGGGAATAATATGAAAAACCAGAAAGTTGTTAGAAACAGTAAAGTAAAAGACAAGTAAATAGTATTTTATAAAATTTTCTGTAGAAATGAGCACACACACACAAAAATTGCAAGATGGTTTTTTAAAAATTAGAATTTAAAAAACTGCATGTGACAGAAAGTAAACTATCCACTTAAAAGGAGGGTGGGGATAGACATGACTACCTGATGGCATGAAGTCAAAGTATCTGAAATTTTTTCAGTGTTTTAAAAAATTTAGTGAGAACTGGCTTAAAGTAAAAAAAATATGAAAATGTCTTTTTGAGTTTAGCAGAATGTGAAAGATGATAAAAGACTGACAAGAGAGCAAAAGAATAAAAAAGAAAGATAAAGTAAGATTGATATTCAAGCAGTATGACTGCATGAGATTGGATTAGAAGGAATACATTTCCAGGTTCAAGAAAATATTATCCTGCTATATTTTATGCAGATGTTGAATACTGTAACAAAAGCATCATGGGTCCTTATTAAAGTAACCATTCTCACTACATAAAATGTTGCAATGGCTTTAAAGTAAGAGAACAAAAAAAAATTCATGTTTTCTTGAGCTGGTCAATTTCTTCACACTTTGTGAGCTCTATAGTTAAGACGGAGCAATGATTTAAACAATTTGCTATTCCAGTTCTCTTTCTCCACTGTGTATATATTTCATGGATCATAAATTTCATGCAAAGAGATCTTTTACAAGAATCAAAGTCACATCCTTCAAGAACTTTCTAGCAATCAAAATTATCTGATAATATCATGAATTTAAGTAGTCAAAGTTTGATTCTTCCATCTTTTTCTCTCATGTTTTCAGATCTTTTGGGGAGAGAAAGAGAGACAGACAGACATAAACAATGACAGTGCTGTTTGAAATCAAATTCCTGAGTTATAGGAGAATTTGAACCAGATATTTCACCCCAATGCTTAGAAATACCAAGAGGTTTTATATAATGCAGAAGCAGGCTCACTGAACATTAATTCTCAACTAAAATGATCCAGTTCTGGCCTTCTCATGCAAATTTAATTGATTTAAACCTAAAAGGTACAATTACTAAAATGTTTGAGGTTTTGAGGTAAAGAGCATTAGCCCTACAGAGGTAATATGACATGAGAGTACATAAAACATACAGTTCCATGTATGTGTTTTATGGGGTGTAAGCCCATAACCCTTCCCTTCACTAACTTCAGGAGGCCTGATTTCTTAGCATTAGATATTCACATTGAAATACAGTTTTATTCACTAGTTTTTCCTTTTTTTCTAGGCCCAGCAAAGAATGTTATGAACTAGTGCTCACTCACAGATTTTTCCTCTTGCATTTTCCATTCTGCTGAGTAAAGCAAGTGGGTCAAGGTTTCAAAGTGTCCTCACATATATCTGTAGCCCAAACTCTCTCCAGAACTTTAGTTTGTATTTCTAGTTGCTGAACTTAAGCTGGGCATACCTGTGAAGTCACTGGGTTGGGCCAACTATGCTGGAAATCACCAGATAAACATAGCAAATCCTCTCACAGCTCCATTTAGAACAAGTTTGGGGAGAAAGTCATATTTTATGGTAGTACAAATATGGGCTGACTAGATAACAGAGTCTAAAGTTCATAAGAAGTTTTATGTGAAACTGGAAACTTGAAATAAAATTGTTCTTCACAGGAGAGGTGATTATAAAATTGTTAGAGATATTTTGGTAGAAAAGCCTAAAAGTTTCCATGTGAATATCATAACAAATTGAAAAGGAGTTTAGAAATAGGAATGTTCATGGGCCAACATGGAGTGCATTGAGTCTGTCCCTTATCACCATCAGCACCATCTTCAGACTCTGCCCAGATGCAGTGCTGTCCCATGTCCTCATGCTCACATCTAGGTATATTTGTCTTTTCCTTGTCGTAATGAGCTTTTCTATATTTTATTATTATAAGATACTACTATGGGTATAAAGGAATAATAATTTAATAAAATAGATAAGAATTCATATTAAGTAGTGATCATATAATGAAATTTTAGGCACTTTCACTTTGGACATATCTGCCATTATGCAAACTTTTACTGAGCTTTCACAGTGTGTCAGACAGTGTAAGACTGTAAAGATGGGTAAGACATGGAATCCATCCTTAAATTCACACTCATTCCTGCTATGGAAGAGAGATATGAAAATAAGGAAATAACTTAGAAGTCATATTTCCAAAAATGATACATGGAGATGTAAAGGAGAATTGTGTTTGCATCAGGAAGAAGAGTCAGAAATGCTTCTCAAAGGAAAGAAGGTGGCCCCAGAGGTATGTCTAGGGGATAAATAGTTATAAGATGGACCACCGATAGAGGGTTGTATTTTAGGCAAACACAGACTGAAGCCAAGTAAGCAAAGGAAATTAAGCAGTTCAGGAAGGTGGGAACAAAACACTGAAAGAGGAGGGGAAGATACAGGCCTTACCCTTGGGTAGGACACCTGGCTTAGCTGCTCCAGGCCCCAGGTAGGGTGGGAGATCGGCTCAAGTACCACATTGCTCTAATATAAGCATAATTAAATTTGAATGTTGAAATTTCTGTCTTATATTGCAAGGGTCCTAGAATAGATGCTATAAGAGTATTTACTTTCATTTGTTTATCCTGGAGAACCCATAGGTTGGTTGCCCCCAATTCCAACCTTAGGGGTAAATAAAGAAACATAGCTAGTGAGATAGGAAAGGGACAGAGAATCAAAGCCACATCAGGAGTTTTGACTTTGCTGTGTACATAATGTACACAACAAGTGGATTTTAAACACAGGAAAAAGAGTGGTTTCAGAAATGTCATTCTGGCAACATAATAGTGTTTTTTGAGGTAAAAGGATGAAGAAAAACCCGCAATAATACACCTTAGCGGAGTTGGTGACCTGAACCAAGAAGCAGTATGGATAGGAGCCATAATGATTTATAATACTGTGAAGAGTAATGAGTTCCACATCCTAAACTCTGAAACCTAGGAATATGTGATGTTACAGAGCAAAGGGAAATTAAAGTTGCAGATGGAGCTAAGGTTATCAGCTGATTTCAGAATAGAGATATCATGTTGGATTATTTGGTGGTACTGATATAATCACAAGAGTCCCAAAAATTAGAAAAGGCTATCAGAAGTGTCTGAAATACAGGAAAAGGGATGTGAGAAGAACCTGAGTGGCCATTGCTGGTTTTTGTTGTTGTTGTTGTTGTTGTTGTTTTGGTACTAGGGATTGAACTCATGGGCACTCAACCACTGAGCCACATCTCCAAACCCATTCTGTATCTTATTTAGAAACAGGGACTCAATGAGTGGCTTAGAGCCTCGCTTTTGATGAGGCTGGCTTTGAACTCGAGGTCCCCCTGCCTCAGTCTCCCAAGCCACTGAGATTATAGGTGTGTGCCACCACACCTGGCCCCATTGCTAGTTTTGAAGATGGAGCAACTGGACAACAATTGGATAAATTTGGGTCATCTCTAGGAGCAAGAAATTCAAAAAACAGAAGTCTCCCCTGAAGCCACCAGAAGGAATGCAGATCCTCAATCAGTACCTTAATTTATTATCCACAGTTTGTGAGGTCAGAAGTCTAACATGGCCTGTTGAGACCCATCTTGGATTTTAAACAACTAATCTGTTACAGAAACAGTAGTAAACTAATAGAAATATCCAGTTCAACCTTGGCTTGACGAGAGCCCTTGATTGAGAACCACACTGAACATTTACCACTGGGCAAAAATTTGGGACATGTCACATCTCTGATAAGGATTTTTGGATGAGGTGCATCACATGTTGGTCATACTGTCCACAGTCATTCCTCCTCAAACATTTACAGATTTCTTAATATATGAACAACATTTTTACATCTGTTGATCAATCAATTCCTGAGTTTTGTTTCCACATCTGTTCAGTTACTTTAAATGTAGTTAGTATTAAGGAGTTTAAATGTAATATAACATTAGTAGTAAAAACTTTGAGTCACGGGTTTCAAATCACAACTCCATCATTTATTGGTAGTGTGACTTCAGGCAATTTAAAATAACCAAACCTTGGTTTCCTCATCTGTAAAAAGGAAAGGCAATGGCTCACATCAGGGTCCCCAGAATCATGCCCTGAGATGAGGATTGTGTACACATGATTTATTTAGAAAGTCCTTCCACGAAAACCCATAAGATATCAGAGTAGGCAAGCTAGGGTAAAAGGTGATTTCATGCAAAATCCTGGCTCCAACATGATTCTGTGGGGGAAGTTAAGGTATAAATGGACCTCAGATTTTCTTGCCAGTATAGGAAGAGGGCTAGGCTACATAATGAGGTCCATTCTGGCAAGTGGTTCTTTCTAACTCTCTGCACCTTAGGCAAACTGAGACTAGTAACTTTGGGAAATCTTCCAAAGAGAGTTGTCAGGGCAAGCTGTTGGAAAAAAAAAAAAAAAAAAACACAGAAGCAAGGGGAAAGGACACTCAGATTCAAAGGGATCCTAAGACATCAGGGTGGAGCCTGACTGTTTCTGTCACAAGGATTGACATCATAGAACTCTTCTAAAAATGGAACAAACTCAGGCTTCTCTTCATTTATCTTTTAAAATTTCATTTTTTTGGGGGGGGGAACAGAATTAATATCTAGTATAATTTTTTTCTTATATAAGTCTAAATGATGAAATAATTCATATATATATATAAACAAAAAGGTCAAAGAAGACAAAGGAGAAATAAAGCAAACCTGAAAGATGCCAGAATACAAATGAACTACATTATTCTGAACCTAGCATTTCAAAATTGCTGTGATTTCAGCCATATTTTTTTTTACAGTTGGAAATTTGAAATTATTTGAGACTCACAGCTTGTTTTCATCTTTGAAAAGGTAGTCAATACAAACAAAAATATTCATCAGATGGCAATAAATTTGACAAGAAATTCTATCAATCCCTTCCCCAGTAAAATCCCAATTTTTATAGAAAATATCCTCATTTTCTGGTTACCCTATTTTCTATACTGATAATTAATATCTTCAATTCTGACAGCTTTCAAGTTCAAATTTTACATGATACTTAACCCTGTTTTTAATTTATATATATATATATATAATTTTTTTAATAATATATATATATATATATATATATATATATATATATCCACCTCATTTTTTTCAGATTAAGGTATAATCTATGAGATGTCACACAAGTTTCTCTAAATAAAGACAGTATCAATTTCTGACTCCCAAGATTAAAATCTCTTCAGGGTTCCTCTTATACCATGTATCAAAACTGAAAGAGAAAAAATTAATATGAAGAGTTATAAAGTAACAAAAGCGATCAACTACTAAAAGAATAGAGACCACTAAAGAATGCAGTGATAGCAGATACAAGAAGCAGTCACTGCCTCTGGAGTAATCAGGAGGCTAATATCATGGAAGAACTCCCCCAATCTTCACCCACCATTCTACAAGGCTGAGAGTCAGACCTTATTGGAAAAAAATATGCCATGGCTCACTGGACGGCTTCGAGATTTGTTCAGGTGTTGCTAACTGGGCTGGCAGTAATTCACCAGCTGCAATGCTGGTAAAACTTGGTAGGAGGCCACCTACTGACATGTCAGTGAGATTGACAGGGAAGCCACAGACTGAAGAACTACCCAAATTTACTGGAGAGTGGGTAACAATGATCTCTTGGACACACTGGCCTAAAAGTCACTGAGTGACCAAGAGCCCCTCCTTTTTGTCTGTGCCAATCTAGTGCCTTCTGCTGACAAAGCCTAATATTGTGCTAAATGACAGCAAATATTACAGATTTTAGCTCCAATATAACAATTCAGGACAAACAAGAGTAGATTTGGAGCTGAGGAACACTAAATTAACTGGCATGCACTTCCATGACTTCACAGGGTTCTGAAGGATGAGCATGTTCTCAAATTCCTGCTCCATTAGTTTTATATTTTTCCTAACTGTCCCTAAAAGATGGAATAGAACCAAACTTTGGAGGCACTATATACTCATAGCTGGTATGATGCATGGTAAGTTCATGGGAGAGAGTTCAACACAGTGACTGAGACAAAGTCTGCAGCAAACAAACACTGAACGGATGCTTGCATCAACACCAACTAGATCTGTAGCCTTCCAAAAATACATCCCTGTGTACCTCAGTTTCCTTACATGTAAAAAGGGATGAAAAGAATGTCTGCGTTATTAAGGTATTAGGAGAAATACATAGTATAAAGCCTACAGAAGATATATATATCTGATATATTTTTAGAACTTAATAAGTATTTGTCTACCCATACATGGTAACCCATAATTGGTGTTAAACCAATACATATTTTGTTCTCACTTTCAGTTTCCACTTAGGATAGTGCCTCATCCTGCTAAAACCTAACATCCTCTGGTGAGACTGGGCTTTGCTACAAAATCTTGCCTGTTTCTGAACACTGCCTGCAGCTCTAGTTTTACATCCAGGCACTGGCCCTGGATCACTGAGTAATCCTCACCAGCCACAGCCGACTCTTTGGAGATCTGATTTCTTACATGAAAAAAGACACAAAGCTAAACAAACCTTCTTTAAGTTCTTCTTCAGTTCTGACCTAGCTTGATCTTTTTCTCCCCCCAAACAGTGAGGGAGGGAAAGAGGAAGGAAATTACCATTTTGAACACCTACTCACCTGTCCCAGGCAAGAGTTCTGCCTGCTTTTCCTAACTTCGTCTTCACCACAGCCCTCTCAAATTAGTAGTATCAATCCCATTTAACAAAGCAGGAAACTGAGTCTCAGCTGAGTTTCCTTGATACTATGCTCCTGGCTCCTCCTAAGTAGCAGAGGCTGGCTTCAATCCCCCTCTGTTTGGGTCCTCCAAGCATTTTTAACTGTACTGCTTGCCTCCCACATTCCCTTCATCTCAGACATCAAGAATCCTAACTGCTCAATGCTTTTTGTTCACTGATTTAAAAAGATGAGTGGGTGTTAGACTCTTTTTTTTTTGTCTGAAACATATCATTTGAAAGTTAAGCAAATGAAATTCATTTATCAGTTACAGGAAAATTTTAAAAATCACTCTTAATGCCCTACAACACTCGTTGTAGGGCATTAAGAGTGAAAATCAGCAGCCCTCCTGCTTTCTTGAGCCCTATCCTCACCTTTCCTCCTGGTTGAAAACCTGGTGAAAGGAAATGAGACAGTTGGGGGTTAGAGTTCAATTCCAGTCCAGATCAAAACCTTCTTTCTTTTCACTGTAGCAGGAGGTTGTCTAGATCATCTTAAGGTTTCTTCCTTAGGTACAAGTCTGACTGGCATCTCTTTTGGGCAGGGCGTGCCCTGCCTTCCCTGGGCCTCTGGTCTGGGATTAAGCTGTCCATTTCTCTGTGGAGGTTGCTCTCTGCAACAGTCTCCTCTCCAACTTCACCCCAGTAGCCCTCTTCTTCCCGCTCCTCCTACTGAAAAAAGTGAAACCCCTTACTCAGATCCCTAGAATCCCCTGTCACGAGACAACCCCCGTTCTCTGCTAAGTTTCAGTCCTGGCTCCGAGTCCAAGATTCTGCTTCACCTTCTCCCCGCAATCACAGTAACCAGACTTCAGTTCTCTAACTTTCCCTTCTCAGAGGGGGACTTCTGAGAACTTTGCAAAGAGTAAGCAACTGTAAAAGTGAAGCGATGCAGCCTCTCTCAACAGTGACTTCCTCCCCACCGCAGACCTCCAGGCTCCCAGGCCTTCTGCAGTTCCTCGCCAGGTCTCTGCACCCCAGTTTTCTCACGGTAGGATCCGGCTCCAAGAGACATCAGACACTCGGTTCGCCAGCTGTTGAGGTCCCTCTATTTCTGTTCCATCCGAGCTCGGGTCAGAGGAAGTCTGGGCGTCCTCTTCGCGCTGCAGCCTAGCGCACTGCTGGGACACTACAGGGGCTGAAGAAAGGTCCGCACTGGGCTAGCGGCCCTTGCTGCTGGCCTCCCCACGCCGGGCCTCGTCTCCCCTCCTTTCCCACTCCCGCCTCCTCCCGTAGGCTGCCAGGCGGACCCAGCCTGCCTCTCTCTCTGCCTTCACTACCGGGTCAAGCTGAGGAGGGAGGGATACAGCGGCGAAGCCCTCCCTGGCTCTCCACCCGGTGCGCGCGCGCCCCTCCTCCCTCTCCTGCTTATTCCCTCCTCCTTTGCCTCCTCCCCTCTGCCAGTACAGTACAACTAGTACACACACACACACACACACACACACACTCCCTGACGCTGCCTCTGCAGCTGCCATGGATATCAGCTAACAACACACACCCAGGCGCGCGCGCGCGCTCCCACTCGCACCACGCAGGAGTGGCCCCCGGCATCCCTACCCTCTCTCCCCACCCCCACCCCACCCGCTCGCTACTGCTCCTCTGGCTCTGCCGCCGCCGCCGCCGCCACCACAGCTTCCTCTGCTGCGGGGCCACAGCCTTGAGTGTCATTCAAGGGACAGCACAACCTCACCCAAGCTCTCCTACCTCTGCCCAGCCGTCCCTCTCATCCTCCCCCTTCCTCGTCCACACTTCATCCAAAGAAGAGGGAAAGCACCGAACAGAGGGGGGAGGAAGGCAAAGTCTGCTCTTCTCACCCCTTTGCCCCCTTGCTCCTCCATCCTCGTTCTCTCAATACCAACACCCTCCCCAAAGGAACCCCAGGAACTGAGGAGACTCACCCCACTGCCATGTCCAAAAGCTTGAAAAAGAAAAGCCACTGGACTAGCAAAGTCCATGAGAGTGTCATTGGCAGGAACCCGGAGGGGCAGCTGGGCTTTGAATTGAAGGGGGGCGCCGAGAATGGACAGTTCCCCTACCTGGGAGAGGTGAAGCCCGGCAAGGTGGCCTATGAAAGCGGCAGCAAGTTGGTGTCGGAGGAGCTGCTGTTGGAGGTGAATGAGACCCCCGTGGCGGGGCTCACCATCAGGGACGTGTTGGCTGTGATCAAACACTGCAAGGACCCCCTCCGGCTCAAGTGTGTCAAGCAAGGTGAGCGCAGCGGCTGGCTGGGTCCTTTGCCAGGCAGAGGGACGGCTTGCGGAGCGGGGCAATGCCAGGGTGGGCGCGCGTGTGGAAGGGGGTGTGTTGCGCGATGGTGGGGTGGGGTCGAGAGAGGACGAGAGGTGCAAGTGAACTGTGCCGGGTATCCGACTTGGGGGGCCGAGGGGAGGGGTGGAGCAGGTTGCGGTGTGGCGTGCAACTTTGTTTGCGTAGTTAGACCCTCCCCTTTGGAAGGTATTCGGCCTTGTCTGACCTCCTCGGAGCTCCCGGGGCAAATTGAATGTGCGTCAGTGGCATCGCCCGCAGTGGACGAAGAGCTTTGGGGGAAGGAAGGAAGGAAGGAAGGAAAGAAGGAGGGATGGAGAAAGAAGGGAAAGAAAGGAGGAAGGAGCAACTCCAGGGTGCAGCGGCATAACCAGCGGGGCTGGGAGGAGCAGAGGGTGGGAGACCAGTGGAGAATTGCGTCCAGTTTTTTGAGAACTAGACTGGAGATGCCTGGGTCCCCAGTTGTTCCCTAGATATCCCTGAACCACTAACTGGCGAGGAGGAGAAGGAATAAATTGCTTTGGGAGCTTTGATGGGTCTTCTGTAACTTTTTCCCTGCTTCACTCCCCTGTCCCCCTCCCCCGCCCACGGTGGTGTCATGTGGGCATCGCGCGTCACGTGCGGACTGACTAACCCCGGCGCTCACCCCTAGCCAGCAGTCGGGAGGAGGCTCCGGAAGGAGGCGCGGCGCTAGCTGCGCGTTCTACTTTTGGGGGGTCGAGAGCGGAGGATGGTTCCCAGAGTATACTTTACTCAGGGGGTGTCCTCATGGAATGGAAGTCCTCCTGTGGTTGGGCTCTCCTCTGGCTGAGGAATTGGAGGGGCGTGTTTCTGGGGAGGAGTTGGATGGGAATACCAGCTGGTTACAGCTCAGACTCCCTCAGCTCCAACCTGACTTTGATGAGCCACAGTGCAAGGCTGTGACGTGGACTTAGGGAGATGAATGTTTCAGGACTCTCTCGCTAACTTCGTCTTTGCTTAACAGAAAATTGTCTCAAAGGAGAAGAGCATGAGATAAAATATGACTTTAAATAGAGGGCGACTTTAACTAGTGTAAACCAGTGTATCTGTTTTTCACACGTGATTACATACATACATATCATTTTATGGCTTCATACACATTTCATGTGCCACATGTATGTATGTATGCTGCACATGAATGTCAATCTAAGGTTTGTTGTCAATGTTAAATCATCCTGCCTCAAAGATTGGGTTGAGCATATATATCAATGTCTCTACTATGAATAACCACTTAATCCTATTGCATGATCAACTATCAAGAAGCGGTCTTAGGGACAGCACTTTAAATTTTCTGAGTACTATGAAATTTTGTCTAAAACAGTTATCTAAAAGTTAGCAAGAGAAAAAAGAAATTTTAAATGTAAATTGTCATACAAAAATGTTTTCATTGGAATTTTAGTATTAATAGTTGATGACTTTATACAGTCTGATGCAACTTGTGAGACACAAAAGTACATTAATATGACACTGAAGAATATGAGTTAGGTAATACAGTATGTTGGTGTTTTTCAATATGACACACCCAAGACAAACACTGAGACTTGTGTTAGCATATTTTATGTCATGCTACTACCTAATAGCAATAGATATAAATGTTAAGTTCTGACTTAGGGTACAAAAATGTACTGCATAACTAATAGTCATGTTTTCCTTGACCATGGGCTTGGTATTAGTAATGAAAAGTGGTTGCAAAATTTAACACATTCATAAGTTGAACTAATAATGTCCTATCAAGGGATCAATTGCCCAATTGTGGTTTGCAATGGTGAATGCCTCTTAAATGTTGTAGTATTTTATTCTGAGTACTATATATTTATATCATCTTTGGCAAACTTTAATACTAGCAACCAATAATGTGTCCAAAAGAGAAAGAAAGGGAAATTATTGAGTGTTGAGTACTGAGTATTTCATTTCCATAAAAATTCAATGGAAACACTTTGAAAAAGTGAGGGCATAAAAGTTGTCATTAAATATTGAAAAGCTATCAGTTACAAAAAGGAATTGTGACTATCCCGTGACAGCCCACAAGACAAGACTAAGATGAATATATGGAAAAATTTTAAAAGGCTGCAGCATCTTTATCTTTATTTAAACAACAAGCTTTCTAACACAGCTTTCCAAAAGTCTCTGAGCAATATTGCAAATTGAGCTTCCTGTGATTGTGGGTGTTTATGAAGAAGCTAAAATGATTATTTTCCCTGGATTCCTTTGTAAGACAGAGACTTGAACTAGGTGTCATTTGTAACCTGCTATTAGAAGACAGCCTCTGATCACTAAACTTTGGTATTATATTTTATTTGGAGGATTGTTGCTTTTAGAATTCAGGGAATATCTGCACAGGAAGTTATATATCTAAGTTAATATCACTTTGCATCATATATTAGCCCTCAGTTCTAGGCATCACAGCTTCATTGATGATAGAATTTTGTACCCTTGTTCAAAGAACCCCCATGGGTACCTGATTCACCTCCTGAATCACTGCTGACTGAAAGAAAAGGAATTGCTTCTGTTACCATTTGTGGAACATATAATCTCTTATATACTCTTTTAAGTAGAGTAACTCTCTTGTTGAAGTCATTCTTTTATTTGTCAAATAATTTATTTAATTTATCACTGTAAACAAAGTAAAAATTTCAAAACCATAAATGTAGTGTTATTTCTTGGGTTTTAGTACAGATTTCATTTTTTTGGAAAATCATGTAGAAACTCTTGGCTCAGTAGTTATATTTCTGTAGAGCCAAAAAACTAGCATAGCTGAAAGCTTAAGCATCGTTTGTTAGCAGTTGTATTTTTAAATATTAATGAGATGATTTTTGAATATTCATTCAGATATTGAGCATCCTACAAAAACTACATGAATAATTACTGTTAAACTAAGGCAGATTCTATAAAGAAAATGAAAGTATGAATAACAAGTATATTGATAAAATATATACCAGATAAAAATCACATTATTTTATCAAATTTTATGTATTAATTTGACTAACTTTACATTATAGTCATAATAATTTTAGATTATTTTAATTTTAAAAGAAGATGAGCTACTAGGACTTTATGTCATACTAAACAAGATAGATATCATTTTTTCTTTACTATTTAAATGCTTTCAAACCCATTTTTTCAAAAGTTTTAATTAAATTAAGGAGTTTCCCTTTATAGTTTAAGATATCTCCTTTAAGCCACATATTATTGAGCCATATATGAAAAATACCATTTATTGTCACACACAATTTTTTTTATGAATTATGGCTTTTTCATTTATGACAATAAACTTTCCTCCTCAAAGTATTTACTTCTAAATTAGCAGTTCTGTTTTATGATCTCATTCATGTATCAGACCAAGTCAAAGAAAGTTCCTTGGGTGGAATGCTAAGGGTTATTCTTTTGCCTTTTCTTTTGTTTATCACAGAAGTTCATAGCTGACCATCGCATAAACCCTGTGTTCTACATTCCTAGCACTATATGGCTGCTAATGCATCCAGGCCCACAGAGCCTGGATTTATTTCCCATTAGATATCTCACAATGGAAAATAAAGGGCAAAAACGTTTTCTGATTCATCCTATGTGGAAGATAGGCCAAATAAGGCCTTTGAAATTCAGTGCTAGAGAGATCTCCATTGCTTTCCCTGCTATTGCTGCTTTCAAAGACATCTTCAAAGGGAAGTAGATCCACATTTATTAAGAGTCATGCTTTCTTCTTAACTGACTTTAGGCTAATATAGTAAAGTTAAACCTCTATGCTTCCTTTAATTTGGAAAGTTAAAAAATGAACTATGTCAAATTTTCTGCCAATAAAGATTGACTTTCCTCCATAGAATGTAAGCTATATTGCTTTTATAATACAAATAATAGAAATGTTTAAACATATTGATCAGTTAATTATTTTAGAAATAAAATATCTTTAATGTTTTGGAAACAAGGTCAATGAGACGATTCTGTTTGAACATAATTTATGAGGGACTGCCACTCTAGTTTCCTGTATAATTTAAATGGAATGACCTTGAATGTGAAATATAACCATTTGTTGTGTTATGCTTTTGTTTTGAATGGGAGTCTCTTTGTGACATCCTTGCTGAAGAATTTAAGTGCTACCATCTCTTTTCTTAACATTTACAAAGTGTCATCTTTTGGCACATTTGTTATGCTCACTTTCCCTTTTAGTTGCTTGAAACTCACACATTTACTTTCATAATGAGAAAAAAGTTTGCACATCTGACATCTCTGATTGCTTGCAGTTTAAACAATGGCTTTCAAATGCATAGCAGGCCCTGGCAGAATCATTTCCCCCAGGAGGTGGTAGAGAGTAGTGGTAAAATGTGTACTCTCCTGTGTGGACTATCTTGCTTTGAATCCCGAATAAGCTAGTTTATACAACCTTTATGAGCAAGTGCCCTAACATGGTATAGTACCTTAAGAAGATCAGACAAATTATGTATTTAAATCATGTAGTGCCTGGAAGGCAATGTGTTTTATGAATTATAGCAAATGTTATTTCTAAACATATTGGTCATTTTGAGCTAGTAACATTATAAAATATTTTAAACTTTTCAAGACATTATACTGAAGATTTACTGAAGAAATAAAATGATTAATTAATAGCATGACTAATTTGCAAGTTGTATACTTGAGGCTTTTCCATAAGAGAAAATAAACTCTTTTCTTTGAAAAGTATTTCTTTGGAGAGTACTGTCTTTTCACCTTTTAAAAATAACTCCCAATGATGCCGCCTTTATGTGTAAAGGTATGCTATTTGGTATTTATTTTAGACTTTAGACAGTTTATTTTCACCCGGCAAGTTATTCCCTTGCTGAATTCCCCAAATTCAGCAAGAAGTATACTTTGCATATGTGGGAATGACGATAGCTCAACATAAATAATTGTCTATATTAACACTCTTTGTGATATGCCATGAAGAACCAACAATATCTCCACTGCTAACACCTTAATGATTTTAGCATTTTAATTGAACTTGTCCTATCTCAGAATTAAAAGAAACACTCATCTTGAAGATCCAGTGTCAAATATTAATTCTTAAAAATTTTTGTTAGCTATAGTCTGATTAAATATCATTGTCAGGAAGCATGAAATAAGGTCTTACAACTTTCTTAGTATTGTAACTTCTTAAAGTATTTTTTTATCCCACTCCAATCTCAGTTCTGTCTCTGTCTCTAGTAAGTACTTTCTGATTTTTTTCTTTAATAAAAGTAAAGTATATTATAAAGAGAATTTTATAATACATAAGTAATGAATTCACATATATAATAAAAGACTTGCATAGAAATATGCATCTGCTGAATACCGTATTATTCCACATCATTGTAGATGATAAAAAGTGCTTTTACTGTTGCCTTTCAGTGATATTTTATCAGCTCTTTCCAAAAGACTCCATTTGGATTAATATTTTTTTCAACTTTAAAAATTTGTATTGGGTTTAGTATGTAGTGCTGGCCATTTTGAATAGTTGGGAAGAAACAGTAAAAGTTTTCTTTTTTGAGAATTGTACAAAATCTCAAGTGCATCCAATGGCTCTATTTCCAAAGCCCCAGAAGGCTAATGAGTGGATAGTATCAACAAATGACTAGATTTTTTTCAGGAGTCGAAATGACTATATGTCTTGCTCGACCTGTGAAAATGTTTTCTGCATATATTTGTTTTGTGAAGTCAAGTGAGATTTTGTCATTTTTAGTTATTTTGATTTTCTTAAAAAAAAAAATCTATCAAAACCATAGCAGTTGGGGCTGGGGTTGTGACTCAGTGGCAGGCACTAGCATGTGTGAGGCACTGAGTTCCATCCTCAGCACTACATTAAAAAAAAGTAATAATAAATAAAAATTATTGTGTCCAACTACAAATTAAAAAAATCCATCAACAAGTTCAAGATTAACCAAGCACAAATATGTGATATTGTGGGATAGAAGAAAAAAATAAACCCTTATAGGTTTAAGTGAAAGATATTTTGTCTACATTGATTTTTCTAATAATAAAATTAGTGGGAATTTTTTTATGAACTTTTTTAACTGCCTTGAATGAAATATGTGTATGAAATCAGAAAATTTTTTATAAATAAACATGGATTTTATTAAGTGACTATGAAATGAAGTAGCAAGGAGCAGAATTATATAATTAAAATAAATGCATATTTTAAATATATTTTCCCCATTACATTGTATTTGAAGAGGTTTTTTAAAACATAAATTTACCAAATGCTATATTGAATTATTTATGTTGCCATAGATCATAGGTAGCATAAAATTTTTTAAAACTTTATATTCTTATATTTATATTCTTACTTAATAGATTGAAGAGAATGTTAAGGTAAAAATATTAAAAGGAAAATTATATATATAAACATTTTTTTCTTTTTCATATAAGCAGTGTTGCTGTGGCAATCTCCCCTTTAATCTAGCCTCATAGTCTCAGTTTGTCAAGAGCTGATTAGCTGGATTTCAAGCACAAGTGAGTTGCAGAGATATAAAATGTCCAATGTTGCATCTGTGATGCTTTCTAATCTACAAACCCTAGGTGGGTTTCTTTGTAGTTCTTTGTAAGGATATTAAAGCACCTTCACTACACAGAGTTTCTTCAAAAAATAGGCAGCATGTATTAAGGCTTAAATAGTTACTAATACCTCCCAAACATCTTGGCATATTTCCCAAAACACCCTGAATATGGATAACTGTAATCTTGCCTTTCTTGTAAGTCAGGTACTTAGGGGGTTGCCATCATTTTGGTATTAGCAATCAGAAATGAGGTCTAAATAAACAGAAGGTAGTTGATCTCCCCTTTGGAAGAGCAGTTGAAATACTGAAACACTTTTACTTAGTGTTGCTTCTGAAACATTTTTTTCTATGCCTGGACCTCCATTTCCTATGCTTTCTTTCTCTTCAGTTCAGAGCATGAGTTGCCCCAGTAAACAATTAATTTGTTGTGCCTCTTTCCATGCATGGATACACATGCTCATGTGTGTGCACACAGACACACATGCACACGCACACAAAAATGTCACATATTTTTTCAGACACTAGACTTCAATGCCAGTTTTTAAACAAATAGTACCAGAGAAGCACTTGTGCAGGTGAAGAGACAGTCTTATATTAGGGGACAATAGCTCCATAAAATCATTCCATGTTTGACAAATCTAGCAGCAAAGCTTACATACTGACCCATCAGTTTTCAACTGTGAGTGATTTCTTTAACCCTGCTAAGCTCTGATAATGGGAGATCGTAAAACATAATGATATCAAGTACCTAACTGGCTTCTCTATTTCATATGTATTGGTTGTTAACAAGTGACAGATTTTGCTTATTTTTATTTGCATTGCTAAGTAGCTGGTGAGCTATCTAATGCACAGGATAGTGTTCTAATGGTAACTGTTACATGCAATAAAATAGACATGGCACATAACATATAACATAAGATAAAATATTTGCATAAATGTTTAAATTTTTTATTGGTTTAAATCTCTCAGAGTAAAATGTGAGGCCTGGCTGGGGATGTGGCTCAAGCGGTAGCGTGCTTGCCTGGCATGTGCAGGGCTCTGGGTTCGATCCTCAACACCACATAAAAATAAAATAAAGATGTTGTATCGCTGAGAACTAAAAAATAAATATTGAAAAATTCTCTCTCTCTCTCTCCCTCCCTCCCTCAAAAAAAAATGTGAGGCCTGCATCCAATAATATGAACATATAGTTTATTGCAATTCTAAAAGTGTAATTATTTAAAAATTGTGAAAGGCTGCCTAACTTGTGTTTATCTAAAATACACATGCCAGCATTTAGAAATTAAAAACTAAAAGGGAGCCCAGCAGTTCAGGAGGATGAAGCAAGAAGATCATGTCTTCAAAGATAGCTTCAGCAATTTAGGCCCTAAGCAAATCAGTGAGGTCCTGTCTCTAAATAAAATACAAAGAAGTGCTGAGGATATGGCTCAGTGGTAAATGCCCCTGAGTTCAATTCTTGTACCAGTAAATAAATTAATAAAAGGAAACTAAGTTTAGTTAGCAAAGATCCTAAGAGGTTTTGCCATGAAAGGAATAATACACTAATTTGATTTATATTAGTGTTTTAAATTTAGAACCATTTCTTTATGTCAAATTAATTCACTGTTGAATAATTCTGCATGTGAATTTATAAAGTACATATATGTCATAAATCAAATATAATATAATATAAAATTAATGATCTCTTTGATAGCTCTAACATTATATTAAACTATGCCTATAAATCTGTAAGATACCTTTTTACATTCTCATCAAGTCTCTTTTTATTTCTCTTTTATTTTTCCACATTTTATTTATTTATTAACTGATATATAATTAAAAATTAAACATATTGATGGGATTCCCAGGTGATGTTTCAATACATGCCCACATTGTGTAATGGTGAGGTGAAATCAGATTAAACATATCTATCTCCTCAATCATTTATCATTTCTTTATGGTAAAAACTTTCAATGTACTTTCTTCTAGCTTTTTAGAAAGTACAGTACCTCATTGTCACCTACAGTTCCCTTCCCATGCAATAGCACACCAGAACTCTTTACTCCTGTACAAGTTTTAATATCCAGTGACTTTACTTTTAAAATTAATTGAAAAGTCTTAGATACCTAATGTGAAAATATTCTGATGCCCTTTATGGTTGGGGAAATTTACTCTTTCTTTTCATTTGAAATCTACTTTATTTTTTTCACTTGAGTTCTACAATATTTTCAATATTTTTTCACAATGCTGTTTATTTTATTTTTAATTTAATTTTATTCCTTCTTCTGAGTTATACATAAATGTATAATACATTTTGATAAAATTATACAATATATCTTATTTTAATTAGGGACCCCCATTCTTGTAGGTGGGCGTGATGGTGGGGTTCACTTATCTAATTTCATATATGTACATAGGAAAATTATGTTAGGTTTCTTCTATTGTATTTTCTATCCCCCTCCCTTCCTTTTGTTCCCCTTGTCTAATCTACTAAACTTCTCTTCTTTCACTTTTCCCCCTTTATTGTGGTTTAGCTTCCACAATATAAGTAAAGCACACTATATCTGTGAAAACATTCTACCTTTGTTTTTGTGAGATTGGCTTGTTTTACTTAGCATGGTATGCTCCAAACCCATCCATTTACCAGTAAATGTCACAGTCATTCTTTATGGCTGAGTAATATTCCACTGAGTATGTAAATCATAATTTCTTTATCCATTCATCTGTTGATGGGCATCTAGGTTGGTTCCATAGCTTAGCTCTTGTGAATTGTGCTGCTATAACCATGATGTGGCTGTGTCACTATAGTATGCTGATTTTAAATTCTTTGGGTAAATGCCAATGAGTGTGATAACTGTCAAATGGTGGTTCCATTCCTAGTTTTTTGAGGAATCTCTTTTAGCATTCACTAAGGAGTTTCTTTCTTCTATATTTTTAGCTAGAACTTAAAAGCCACAAAGTTATCAAAGAAACTATTGATCATTAATTGTAGTGCATTTCTCCCTCCATTCCCCACTTCCTTCCTATCTAAATGTTGGTTTTATTCAAGTATTCTCATGCTGCTATGTCATATATTTCATAAAAGACTGATCTCAGCCCACAGGATGATTCCCAAGTAGCCTAACCAAGCAAAGTAATCCTATGTCTTTGCCAGTGATTTGTTTAGAAAATGGCTTATAACTTGGTTCTAAGTAATAAAAAGTAAGGAGAACTCTCTTGAGGATTTTCTGAGAAATTTCTTAGTTCTTAAAATAAGGTTCAAGAAAGAGTTATTCACTTTTCTGTCTGTGAAAGTCATTTGTTGAACATGGAGGAGATGGGTGCAGCAACTGCAGCCATCTTGTGAGCAGGAAGAGAGCAAGCTAAAAAAGCATGGCAGAACAGAACAATAACAGGTGCTGGCCCTTTGATAAACTACTGAGACCCTGAACCTAGAACTGCCCTATATCCAGACTTTCTGTCACGGAGATAAAAATAATATACAAGATATTTAAGATAATTAGATTTAGTTTTCAGTTACTTGCAGTCAAAATCATTTCTAGTTTATATAACTGTTACATGCAATAAAATAGATATTTCATTCCAGTTTTATTGATGAAGATCTTTTAAAAACAGAAGTCTTTTTGGAGAATGAATTTAAATGTAATTTCTTGTTTCATAAGCTCACCCAAACTCTTAAGTATTTCTCCATTACTTCATTCAATTTTGTTTCTGTTTTAAGCACTAGGAGCTTGTTATCATTCTAACAAAAATATGTAGAAATACAAATTCATTTTAACATTATCCAAAATAGAATATAATCAAGGAAGCAAGGCAGTTACAAAAATATGCCAACAATTCATGCCAAAACCAACCTGAAGTATTCTTTTGACTTCTGTAGTATTTACAAATGTCTGTGTCTTTGATCCAGGAGTGTATGTAATTATGCACTTACACATTAAAACATTCCAAATCTATTTATTCAGGACTAGAATTCATTTACTAATTATGTAACATTTACTGGTAACCTTCTCTTTGGCAGGTGCTAAGGAAGAGACTGGTGATATAAAGATGAATTAAACATTATTAAGATAGCATCTCTACCTGCAAGTACTTCAAAATGTGGTACTTCTTGTGTGACCTGAGTTATAGGTCATGAGGAGAAGATTCTTTCCAACTCATAAATATGCCCTCCATGAAGTTAGCAGAACAAAGTGAGAAAACAGCATGTCTTAGGGTAGAAATATGGAATAGGCCTTCTCAGTACTCTAGGTCATGGATGGCAATTCAGTCCATAACTTTTCTATCTACAATACTTTCATGTCATGCTGATGTTACAAATACCAGGCTAGATAGCAATGAGAGAAAGGGGCCTAAATCTTGTTCACACACCAAGGATTTCATATTGCTGTGTAATAGTTATAAGTATGCAGCTTCAGAGACAAACAGGTTTGGAGTCCAGTCAGATCATTGCCCTATGCTAGATGGGAAAAGAAAAAATTAAAAATCTGTATCTCTGCACATTGGTTTCACCCTTTTAAAAATAGGTATAATTATAGAATCTTCTTCCTGTGGATCTTACAAGGATAAATGTCATAATGATTATAGTATGCTTAACCTAGGGCTTAAAATATAGTATAGGCTTAATACCTTTACAATTATCATAATTATCATATATAATTAATAGCATTTGTATTATCCTTTAACATTTGTAGTATCCTTTAATTTTTATATTTAGTTACTAATTACAATAAACAAGAATCTTCAATTCAATAGATGTTTTTAAAAACCCATCCCCAGCAGAAGGGCACCTGACTTCTCTTGGTTTCAAGCTCAGTTTTATGGAGGAAAAACAAGTTTGAGTAATTGATCACATGAAGAAGGTAGGATAATTCTTCCAGAGAAAAAGCATGGCATCATTGTTATCAAGGAAGATGTGAAAAAGACTCCCTAAGAACTAAAGTCTGAAATTTTAAGACAGAAAATAGTAAAACACGAGCTAGGGGGATTAGACAGGGGCCAAGTCATTGCATATAGCTGCATTGTGAGCCACTGAGTATTATTAATATTAAAATCAGAGAAAACGCATTTATATAGTGCTACTATATGTTACACAGTGTTACAAGAATTTTAAATATATGTCAACTTATTTAATCTCCATTTAATTCTGCAGGATAGATTCTATCCTTAGCCTTAGTTTACAAATAAGGAGACTGCAGCATGCAGAAGCCACCAAAAGCAGAGCCAGGATTGCAATCCAATCAGTGTTCTGAACAATTATTCTACCTTGCCTTCTAGGATTTGAAAGGTTTTAAGAACTGAATTTACAAGGGCAGATTTGTCCAATATCTTTTCAGTTTTTCAACATTTCATGCAACATATTCAGGCAATAAAATGAGGTTGGAGATACAGATTAGCAGATGATTCAGGAGCATGAATAATCATCAATTGGAAAGGCTTTGAGATCTTGAATGATGATGGTGGAAATGGGGAAGAGGGACTGAGTCCAGAAATATGGAGATGGTAAAAATTATCCGCATTTATTGGATACAGCAAAAAAAAAAAAAAAAAAAAAAAGAGAGAGGAATTTTTCTTGACTTTCTGGTTTCTGCTGAGTGATGTCAATCTGTAGACAGAGACTAGAAGCAAAGAGCAGATATGAGTAGAAGGCAATTCCATGTGAAGTACCTGAAAGAATTCAAGTAATAAGGTATACCTCAGTCTCCAAGTCACAAGAATTATATATATTAGGGAATATGAGATCAGACAAGAGCATATAAAAAATAACAAATAAATGTTCTGATGGCTGAGGAAAGACCAAGGGATCGCAGGAAATTAACTAGACTACCATCAAAGCAGTGTTACTAGTGAGAGGTCAGAACTGACCAACACAATAGAAACAGAAAGGCAAAGTCTAGGATGTTCCCACTGCATTTGTCAAAAATGGAGATCATCTTTACTTTGTGCCATTTCAGTGGAACAGATAGTACAAAAAAGCCATGTGACAAAAGGCTGAAGAATAAGTAGAAAGTGGAAAAACGGAAAGAGTGTACACATGCCACTCCTTCAAGAAGTACCTTTGTAGAAAGGGTAATAGACAGTTTCTCTGTATAGAATTCATGGTTAAGAGGGATATGGAATTGTGTTACAATGGAACAGACCTCAGCTTAGATTTCTGTGTATGTCACACTAATATACTATATCCCATCAAAGTAAACATATTCTAAAAAATTGACTTCCTTTGATTGGTTAATTGAATAAACCATTCACTCATTACTTTGTTTTGTGCCATGCTACAGGTGGGACTTAGCACTAAAACAACATTAAGGATCAGACCTGTCCTTCTAAGAGTAGAGACTAGAAGGAGAGGCAGCCTCCAACAAAGCTGATCTTAAAACACTACAGAAATAAACTCTGCTTTTCGAGCACAGAGAAGGGAAAGAGAGAAGCACAGGGGTAAAATACAAAGAGAGCAGAACTTCGACCCTAAAGACTTCATTGGATTCAGTCACAGACACATTCCTATCGCTTGGGATTAACTTTTTCCACTATCATTTTTACAGTGGTTGGTAAAATCAAAGAACATAAGGTAATTGGAAATCTTTTCTGAAAATTTTAGTGCAGTTGAGGTATAAATGCTATATTATTTGGAGATAGTAGATGGAAATTGGGGGCAGGGGATGATTCATAACATTAGAGATTTTGAGATTGTCTCTAATGCTTGACAGGAAGTTCAGGAGTGGTGGTGTGGAAAGCAGACAGAAGAGCATGACCAGAGGTAAAAATGACCCCTGTGCAGAAAACTAGACAGAAACCAGTGAAGCTAGAGAGAGGGGGACCTGAGTACTTCTGGTGGCAACTGAAGATTTTTCCAGAAGGAAAACTTGGGCCTACATCAAGAAAGACTTAAATATGAAAAACTAAAAACTTTGGATACTCTTCTATAGGGGAACAAACATTGAAGGTGATTGAGCAAAGGATAAACACAAACAATTTTTCTTAGTTCATTTTGGGGGAATTTTCTTTTGGTAGAAAGTAGAACAGAGAAGAAATTTGGTTTGAAACATGTATTGAAGGGAGGAGAAAGAGAGCTTGGCCTTATATCTGTCTTCAGCACTTGGAATGGAGGGAGAAGGTCAACTTGAGACACATTTTAGATATAGAGTAAGCATTGTATTCCATTTAGTGGAAGATAGTGGTGAAGGGGAGTCAAGAGGTAAAGATGATTCAGCTTTCTGTCTTGGTGGGTGTGTAGAGTAGATGAAGATGCCTTAAATATAGAGATTAAAGTGTAATCTATAGGGAAAAGGCTGCAAGCTGTTCTAGAAAGAGAAAATTACCATCTCTGAGATCTGCAGAGAAAGCAGTGTGTCATTTTCAGAATACTGTGGCTCTTCATGTATGCATAAGTAATGTGATCATATACATGAGATAGTTGTCACTGATGTTGTAATTAAAACAATTTACGCTAAGCATTAGAATTAGAGATAGTGAGTTAACAAAATTAAGTTATACAAATGGCCTTATGTATTAAGGAAATTTTCTTATTTCATTTTGTTCCAATGGATGTTGCTTAAAGAATCGAATGTATACAGAAAATGAGTGTCTGGCAAATATAATGTGTTTGAAGTGTCTCACAGACACTTCAGTAAGTTTCTGATGTGCAATTATTGTTGGACACATACATCTAGATCTTTCAGAATTGTTGGAACTGCAGTTAGGAGAGGTGAGATACCTCGTTTGTACAGTAATAGCAGGGGCCCTGTTAAGAGCTACAGTCCCCTTAGGAGAGTTCTGAGAATGAGAAGAAGCCAATAGTGGACATTTGAAGAATGCCTGTATTTAACATTCTTGCACATGATTCTTCTTTGCTATATTTCTAACAGAAGCCAAGGGATCTGGAGAAGATTGTGATAAAATACAATTCAATCTTCTCAAACTGAGCTCTTCTGAATATTCATCATATAAGATAGACTTACCATATATAGAAATATTAACATATCTGTTTAGCACTAAAGTATATTTTTGTTTTATTAGTCAAACACAAACCATAATATCAAGGATCCTGTCTTTAAGAATGTTGCTATTATCATCTTGTATACTTAATCTTAATTCAAGGGTCACAGAAGCTTGAAAATTTCCTACTCTTTGATTCTCTGACGTGGTATTTTAAGATCATTCTCTTTGACCATTGCTGGGAATTTCTAAGCTATATTTGGAGTAAACCCTGAAATATAAACTCTTCTCTAAACTGTGTTAAGAATCTTCATTGAGAATAGGTTTGGAATGAATTATTTTCCTCTGACGTATAAAATTATCCAGATATTTCTGTGTAGCATATGTGTCTTTTGGAGAACCCATTTCACTCTGGTACATGCATGTGTATATATCAAAACTCCATGCCATACACCTTAATAATACATACTTTTACTTAAAGAAAATGCATTATAGTAGGTAACTTCTTTAGTTCAGGGTCCCAGAAATACCCTAATAACATATACAATTCTTTTAATATGATATAACTGTGGTTTGCCCATGAAGTTATTAAATATGTTCTTTGAACTAGACCTAGAACCCATCAAGGGCAAAACAGCATCTAATTCATATTTGCCTCCCTTGTACCTGGAATGGTGCCTGAATGTATGTAGAATGCTTTGAAAATATTCATTGAATGAATCAGTGATGAAGGTGGGTCCTCTTTCCCTATATTACTTAGTTTATTTGAGACTCATTGTATTAGTTGGAGTTCTCCAGTGAATGAAGCAGAGCCAACAAGGTGGCGGGGAGTGAGGGGGCACACTGGGATTGACAGAGAGTTATGATGAGAATTTGGCTCAAGCACTTGTGGAAGATGACCATTCCATTCCAAGATCTGCCTGGGAGTAGTATGTTGGAGACCCAGTAGAGCTGAAGTTATGTTCCAGCCAAAGGCCATTGTCCTAAGAGCCAGGAAAATCTGATGTTTCTGTTCCAGCCTGAAGGTAGGAAAAAATCAGTGTCCCAGTTTGAAGACAGCCAGGGGGAGGGTTGACGTCTATTCAGGCTTTTGACAGATTGAAGGAGGTCCACTCACAGTAGGGAGGGCATAACTATTTCACACAGTATTACTGTTTTTTTTTTTTAAATTAGATCCAAAATCACTTTAGTAATATCTGAAACCACCTTTATAGAGATATATATAGAATATTCTTAATCAAAATATCTGGGTAACCCATGGCACAGTCATCACATAAAATTAACCAGTACATATATTAAAAGACTCCATGCAAAATCAACAAAGTATAGCCATTTTAGCCTAAAACTATACCCTGGAAAAAACATTTTAAAACAATTGTAATAATTTTTTTAATATACTCAGAGTCTATATTATGCTGTGGTAGATTTTTGGCAGTGTGATCACTGCTTACCTCATCCATTATGAGACTCATTTTGCATAAAGTGTTATTTTTTTTCCAAAATAGGGCATAAATGATACCGTATTTTGCTCTGAAATGCATCTTTGCTCATGATTAATCTAGATTATTATTTTGCCCAGTTTACTGAGTATTCTTTTTATCCTTACACTGAAATTGTTTTGCAAAGGAGAGTGTTTCTGTTTAACTTAAATGTGATATGTTAAATCAGTGTGTCACTTATGCTTACTGTGATTCAAAATAGTATGAGCCCTGTAAAAAGCCAGGTTCCTGGGACAATTACCCATCAACATCTCCATAGTTTACCTGTTAATGACAGAGACAGGCTAGCAGTGCCACAGCCCTGCAGTGTAAAAACGGCAGCTTAGAAGTTTAGTTGGAATAAGAGATTTTCTTTATTGGAAAACTTAAATTGACTATTTTACTCCAGAAAGGAGGTTTTAATCCAGCATAGGAATTGTTTCAGGCTGTTTTAGAAAGAAAATTGCTCTATTTGAAAATGCAGAGGTGGTAGATTAAGTAGTTCATAGTAAATCAGTAATGAAATGATACTCATGTAGTACTATCCTTTTAAAAATACTCTCGAATTGTCTGAGTAATTAGAAATAAAAACTTATTCAGTCAGAAAATAACACAACACATATACAATGTTTTTTTTTCCTTTTATATGTTTCGTTGCATATTTTGATGCATTTGGTTGATGGGCAAACCAATCAATTTCCTTATTTTTTAATTTAAATATTCATATGGCATTCCCTGAAGTTATTAATACTGAACTTGAAAGTTCCTATATAATTTAATGTAGCATTATAAACACTGCTGAATTTACTTAAGAGACAACTAACAACAATATTTAGTGATAGTATTAGCAGCTGGGCCTCATTGACCACAGCTGTTTGAAGGATGGAAAACAGAAATGAGTGTTTCTCTCTTACCTGCCCCTGTCTTGAAGTACACTCTGTCAGATCTCACTGTTGCATGTCTGGATAGCATTGCTGGCCCACTTCATGACTGTTTGTCATGTTCATGTATCAGAAAAGTCTTATTTTACCATATTAATATATATATATATATCTGTTCCAAATACAAACTTTAATATTGCATCCAGCTTAACATCCTGCCATCTTTGAATTCAGTTTGGACCAGGATCTCTGGGAACCAGTCATAAAGGAGGTAAGCATGATCTGTTTCTTTTCTCTGTCTGCTTTATCTTCCTACCCTCCTCTTTCCTCTGATGTTATGGAAAGGGAGAAAAAACAAGAATAAAGGAGTGAAAACTTGTTCCTCTGGTTCTTTCGCTCTGTCCATCTTGTCCTGTGTTATGTCAGGCACTTAGATGCTGATTTTCTGTTATGGATCATATTTATGTATTCCTCAAAGATATTCCAGTTTTCTCCTCACCTTCTACCCACCACACTTTTGTCTATTGCAGCATTTCCTGACCAGGCCACTGGATTCTCAACCTGATCACTTAAAATTCCTCCATCAGCTCTGTCCATTATCTTGCACCTCCAGGCTCTTTCTGTTCCAGCCCCGTGGCCCAGCAGGTAGCCCTGTTGAGCAGCATACTTTCAAGAGAGCTTTTAATATATTTCTTCTGAGGTGTCTAATTTGCAATGGAAAAATTGGCATCCTCGACCTTTCATGTAAAAAAAAAGATGCAGACACATATGTTTTTGTGCAAATATCTTGAGCAGCTCTCCTGAAGTTCCTACCTTCAGAATTCCTCTGGCAAGAAGTAGACTCAAATCCCCAGAATTCCTCTGGCAAGAAGTAGACTCAAAGCCCCAGGCTCATGGGAATACATTACAGATTCTTCCAAGAACTCTTTCACACTTAGCTTGTGGGTATAATCATGAGGCAGCTATAACTATTTCAAGAATCAACAAGTAGAGGGTCTTTTAGGGATCTTTGCGAGTGACCACTTCCTTGCAAACACCAATCCTTCCTCTCTAAGAAGGAAGAGTCAATGAACTTCCTTATTTATTAAGATTCCCTTCTAGGAATTCTTTTTATAGAATCCTTTTTCAAGTATTGGATCTTCCAGTCTAAGTTAATAAGAAAGATGGTCTTGGAACTGGTTTTACCAGGGACATGACTGATTGATAACTTGATTGTTTTTCATTGCTAACAGTTTTGAAAACTCAGCTGTATCTCAGGAAAGCAGGAAAAGTCCCATTTCACTCTACTTACATGATTTAAGGCTCATATTATGTCTATGAGGAAAACAAATTTAATCATCACAGGTAAACGTGAGGAAACTAGAGCAAAAAGTATTGCCCAGGGTCACGCAGATTTTTCAAGGTCACTCAATATGAAGTAGCTGCATGACTTAAATGGCCTTACTCTTATCTACTATGCTATATTGCTAAAATTGAATGAATATAGAGGATTAATGAGCCAATCCCCTAGATAAGAGCCCCAAACTACAAAGTAGATGGTTATATTACCATGTGTCATTTTCTAGTTCAGCTTTCCCTTTCGAAAACTGCAAATTTTCTAGTAGAAATAGCATTCATTTCTTCTTTTCTTTCCATCATACAATGATTCAAACACTTAAAGATTAATTGCTAATATTCATGCTGAATGTATAAGCATTTGGGAGGGATTATAACATTTCTTATTCTGCTGTCTCAATATTACATAGCATATCAACAACTGTAAAAATACTACAACAGGACTGTCTTAAAAGTCAAGGAGAATAAAATACTACAAATAGCAGAGAATGTAAAATTCTCCTAGCAGTGTTTCTGTGCTTTCTGATTTTTTTGGTGAACTTAAACATTAATTATATTATCTCTTTATATGAATATTTCCTTATAAATCAAACATTTATTTGTCTTCTTTCTTCCTCTTAGAAAATTGTTGATCTTATTGCTATGGTTGACATAAATTTGCTATTTCTTTACACTTGATGGCATGCAGATTCATTATAAATATTGCATAACTAGAATGTATCTGCTTGTAAAATGTAAACTTGGGAGTTTGGCTCCAAAGAACAGTCTTATCTCAGGTGTTTGGTTCTAGTATGCTCATGTGAAGCTTATATTTAATATTACTTGAGTTGTAGATTTATTTCATCTTGCCTAGCAGCATCAGCTATTTCCTTCTGCTGGTTCCAATTATTATGATTATTTCCAGCCTGAGCGAAGTTTGGCAAAAGCAAATATAGAAAGGGAAAGAAAAGAATAGGCCATTCCCTCAAGCTAACAGTCAAGCTTATCAGTCTTTAACTGCCGACACTGTTTATTAATA
Organism: Ictidomys tridecemlineatus; assembly: GCF_052094955.1. Lineage (NCBI taxonomy): Eukaryota > Metazoa > Chordata > Mammalia > Rodentia > Sciuridae > Ictidomys > Ictidomys tridecemlineatus. The sequence continues at coordinate 171,714,723 of NC_135478.1, forward strand.
TTTGGAGTTAGCGATTTAATATTGATTTTGGTCTTCTCTGGCATGCCAGACAAAAAGCTAAGTGTATACAAGACACAGTTCAACACTGACAATGATTTGGATGTAAGATGCTTTTGCAATGACTTTGACAGATCAGGTCATTGTTCTTCTCTATTGGAAAAGCTAAAGGGAAGATGGACTTGTATTTGATGACTTCTATGATATTCTTTTGCATATGTATTATATGAAAACATGCAGGTTATAAGCACATAGTGTTACTACAAATGTAAAAAATATTTGTAGCTAGACGGCTGAACACATACTTGGGTTATTTTTGTGATTAAGTAATTTTTCTTGTTATACATGCCTGGTGTCCCCAAAAAGTTGTGTATGTGGTCATTGTGGAACTGATCATTGAGTAAGACCAAGTAAACTCGTACATAGAGGGTGTTTGACCACTCCCTGTTTTTAAAGTCATCTTTATGGCAAAAGACAGTTTTTCCTCTATTCCCAATTACACAACATATTTGGAAAGAACTTCTAAGGGTTTAACTCATTTGAGTAAATTTGCTCTCAAAGTTTTACATAAACTCAAAGATTCGAGGGAGGGATGATAAGGGGATAAAGACATCAACTTGGATGCTGACTTTGTGAAGTTGCCTCTTTTATCATTTTTTTTCCCCATGTAGTGCTAATTTCCAAGAGTAACAACAATTCTACAAAGCCTAATTTTACCACTATAAGGTAGAGAAATAACTAAATGTAATAGATTGAGTTGTTGGTATATATTTTTAGATATTATAAAATATTCAAAAAACTAAACCTGAAAAATTCTGTTTAGTAAATAATGTCAATTACACATTCATCGTTTGCAAAAAAAAATCACCTTACATACCTCTTTAGAAATATTTTCTTCCACTTTTTTATTAAGATTATAAGGAAAATATATTTTCTTAGTTTTCTCAATGCTATTCATTGATGGAAATATTTTCACTGGTTACCATTATCTCTCTTTTAAAAATTTCTTTAAGGATGTGGCAATTTTGTTTTACATTGTAATTATTATCAAAGTAGCACCCACCCCACATATACAATTGTCAACTAAAAAAAGAAAGCAAAATAAATGAAAGAAATAACTTTAAAAGAACTTTTAAGGCAATTGTTAAACCTTATTAATTATTTGATAGATGTAACTCTGAATTCATTGAGATAGTTTTATGATTAGAGAAGAGTCAACTCTAATGTGTATGGAAAATAAAGGATTCTCTGATAAACTTATACAAAAAGTTTTTATAACTTATTTTTTCTTTGTTGCTACCTTGTAATACAGATCATTATAAAACTCTACTGAAGTTAGGCAACCAAATATTCAAAAGCAATTGTGTAAATTTTATTAAGAGATATAGAGAAATCAAAATTTATTTTTAATTCATTGACTTGTCATAAGGTTTATAGTTTGGTGTTTATTTCAAGATATACTTTATGATATAATAATTTGATTTAATTAAAACAAAATGAAGAAATGCCTCGAAGGCTGTTCTTAAATACTAATGTTTTAAAAAGATAGGGAAACACTTTTGTGAATAGAAAAATATATTCAATAGTTTTGAAATATTTTAGATATGGGTTCAGTTTCAGGAATATTTAGATAAACTTGTGGAGTATATAGAACTTGTAAACAGCTCATTTCTCATATTTCATATTAGTCATTTTTTGTTTTGTAATTGATGAGACATGTTTATAAGACCTTTATATAAAGCATACCTAAAGTATTATGTAAGTTAAATAACTTTTGGAAGATTTAGATAGGTAGATGCTTTTGTGTTCTTAAATATAAAAACTCCCGAGAAGGGTGAGGATGTAGCTCCATGGTAGAGCACTTACCTAGCAAGCATGTGGCCCTGGGTTAATTCACCAGTATCACAAAAGGCCATTGGGTAAATGAAAGCAATGATAATTATATATTTTCAGTATATATTTCATTGAATATAATCTAATAAATAAATGCAATGCAGATGTATTTTCTATTGTATAATGTTCATTTTGCTCAGCGTGGAACTTCAAAAACCTCACCAGGCTGTTTCTGCATCATCAGGGAATGTTAATATGACATTCGATGTTAAATCTAGACATTCTTCACTCCCCTTGTATATTAGTAATCTTGCCAGGAAGAAAGATAGAAGATAGGCCAGGATATTAATAAATAACAATGGTGCTCTAAAGCACTTGATTTTTCCAAATAAACACCACTGGCAAGATGGCACTTCTTGGCAGTGATCATGGACAGTGTAGACTTGGTTAAAGAACTAAAGAATATTAGCTGGGATGGTTTATAGAAGTACTATTTCATCTCAACTTTCTACAGATATAAACATTATCAAATCTTACTCTGAAGAAATGATTTATTTATGAGTTATAAAGCGAGGCTTCTTTGGTGACTGTTGCTGCAGAATGTTTAAGTCCTATAAATTCAGCCCTGACTTCCAGCCTGACAACCGCCATATCTTCATCTCACCCTCCCTGATGGAAACCAATCTCATATTTCCAACTCTTCTCTTGACATTGCTATGTGTGTGCTGCTTCTCTCTTTAAAAATGGAAAAGTCAAGTTACTTTCCTTTTTTTTGTAGCTTTATCTCTTGATACCCCAGTTTCTTCTAGTGGTCCTGTTGATCAGTTCAACTAAATTGGAAATTTGGAACTTCATGCATCACTTCTCTGTCTCTCTCTTTCTCTGACTCCTTAATCTACATAATTCTCTCAGCTAGCTCTTGGAAATATTTTTCCTCCTCATTCTTTGTTTTCCCTTTCCCCTGTCAACATTCTAGATATACCTTTCATTTCTCGTGTCTAGTAACGCCATAGCTTTTAACCTGTTTTCCTGCTGACATTCTTTCCCTTTTCCATTCTATTCAAGTAACTACCATGTTTATCTACAAAAACAGAACCAAGCATGATACTCCTCTTTCTATTTTTTAACCCCTTACATTGTAACTTCTAGTTCCTTCACCCGACATTCAAAACTTTCCTCAAGAAGACAAGCTCTGCATGTCTATTTTTGTTGTTGGGCGGAGTGAAGTACCAGGGATTGAATTCAGGGGCAATTGGCCACGGAGCCACATCCCCAGCCCTTTTTTGTATTTTGTTGAGAGATGGGATCTCACTGAGTTGCATAGCACCTTGCTAAATTGCTGAGGCTAGCTTTGAACTTATGATCCTCTTGCCTCAGCCTCCCAAGCTGCTGGGATAGGCATGTGCCACCACACCCAGCTTCTTGGCCACTGCAGTATAAATGTATTTTCAGTGATACCTCCATCATTGTGATTTTTTGTCTCTGGGTTTTTTCTTCCTTCCTTGTCCTAAAATGTTGTCCTTTTAGTTTTTCCTATAGATAATTCTGCCTGTCTCTTGAGCTACCTCCTTCTCATTACTTGAGTGTGCTATTAGAATTGACAAATCTATTCATTTATTTGCCTCAGTCTTTGAGAACTAACACAGGCCACTTGAAAAAAGTCGTTTATTTACATGTTACCTTAACTACTGTCCTAGAGGGTCCTTAAATTTGGAAATTAAGTTTATACATCTTTCTAGCCCCTTTCCTTATTATTTTCATGGGGTAGGTTCTTAATAGTATTAATTGAATAAAAAGTATGACTGTTTTAAGACATAAATGAATGTTTGTATCTTTTATCTGCCAATTTATAGTCTAGATTGTGTGCAATAGAATTTTATCTAGATTTTATCTGATTTCAAACCATAGTAATATTTTATGTTTCTATAGTAAAATCCTGTAAGCAGAGGATAGTGAAGTTGGTGAAAGTAAAGAATGCCCTTTTTATTTTGTCATATTAAAATTAACAGCAGGACTATTCAGGCGTACAGGTCAAAGTGACCTAATTTTTGGAAGATTCTTAAGAACTTAATTATGAAATCTGAATTGGGGAGAAAGTGGAGAGGCACTTCTAGTCAACATAAAGGAGAATAGATTTCTTATATTTGCAACTTAAAATATCATTAATATAGAGTAGGATTTCCCTTAATGTTTGGAACCATAACTCATAAAGTAATTTCTTTCCAAAAGGTAAACTCTAAGAGAGATTGGCTTCAAAACTAACATAGAGAAAAGTTCAACTCTGACACCGTGCATCTCTTAGTTTGACAAATTTATAGAGATAGAATATAAATGCCAAGTGTTCTTGGACGGATTGTACAAATCTTTCTCTCTCTCTCTCTCTCTCTCTCTCTCTCTCTCTCTCTCTCTCTCCCTCTCTCTCCCCCCTCTCCTTCTCCCTCTCCCTCTCCCTCTCTCTCTTTTCCAGTAATTTACACACACACACACACACACACACACACACACACACACACGTGCAGTAATTTATCCAAAATTGTATGCCTAAACAGATAAATACTCAACATTTTCCACTTATTCCTTAGGAGAGAAAGAAATTGGAAGCTATGGGAAAATGAGAAATTTCCTAGTTTCACAATTTATATCTAGGAGTTAGAAAATAACTGTTATCTTTGATTTGGCCAATGGCAATAGGTTGCATTGACAATTTTTTATGTGTCCTTTATGAAGGATGCATAATTTTTATAACAAAGATACTAAAGAAGAGAAGGAATGGGAGAATGGGAGAAGGAGGAAGGAAAGAAGGTAGATAACAAGGAAAGTTTGATTTAGTCCACAACATGAGTTTTCAATTTAATGATCTATATTTGTCTTTGGAAAGTGTTCAATCAACAAATTATCTGAATACTAATTTTATCTAATAGTTCCCATATTGGAGTTCTGAGATTGTGAAGCATTTGTGTGTATCTCACAGGACTCCTGTGGGCAACTCCATCTCCCAAAATAAAATATCAGTTCTGATTAGTCCCTGAATTCACTCTTAGTTGGGGATCCAGACAAAGGTGCATGATTTTGAAGAACAACCAATTAGATCCTATTAAACACAATAAGTTGAACAATTATTTGTGTGCTTCTTCGAAAAGATTCTTTCTTTAAAATAGATATAGTTCCCTTCATTCATGTTGAAACATTGAGTTTTTCTGGTGCAGCTTTTGTTGTTAAATATTTTTCACAATGCTTCATAGTGTGCATTTACTGGTCTTTGGAGCCTTTCTACAAGGGCTTGTTCTCTCTCCGCTGCTTGTGCCTGTATGTGTGACTTATTAATGTGACCTAAGCAGATATCATAGGACTATAACAAAGGTTAGGTAGTTTCCAGTCACATAATTGAGAACACAAGATTAGATTCAGACAATTGTAGTTGTATAATCAAAACATAAATACGCATGCACACCACACACACACACACACATCCCTCATATTTTCTACAAAACCATTATGACTAAATTGATAAATAGTTTGTTAACTTTAGGAAATAAGTGTTCTTTTTATTATGGAGTAACAAAGACCACCATTCTCCCCTTAAATATTGACTTATGAAAGAAGCCCCTCCCCCCACACACAGGCAGTTGAGAACTGGTGCAACAGCTTAGTCATTATCTATATCTCAGAATGTTTCCAATTTGGGGGTCTTCCTGCCCCACAGTGGTCTTAATACTGATCATCCAGCCACCATGTGCACATTTGAAATGGCAGGACAGTTTAGATAAGGGGCATGTTGGCCTGTCTTAATGAAAAGTTCTACAAAGAAACCACAAGACTTTTGTACACATCCTGTTGGCCAGCATCATCATACAATTACATCTGTTTGCAAATATGGCTTTAAATTTGGGGGGCTTAAAATATCAACAGCTCTGGAAGGCATGAATGGGAATAAGTATACAAGTATAATATTATTACACTTAGTTTACATGACATAAAACTGGCATGAGGAATAAAACTATTTGCTTGATCTAACCTAGATATTAAATATTGCTTTTAAAATTTCCTTACAAGTGATTACAGACAATATGACTCCTCTATATCATTTCTAAGATGAGAATCTGAGTTTTTATGCATTTATTACTATTGCCAGTATTTATGTGACCTCAGATTCCTTATGTGAAAAATCATAATTCTTGATTTACTGACAATCTCTAATGTGCAGAATCCAATATATTTTCAAGGAAAGGCAGTGTTTCATGTTGGTATTCTGGTCCAATGACTTTATTGGATTTTTTAAAACTATGGTTAAATGAACATACATAATGAAAGTTACCTCTACCAAATAGATACCTGTCCTTACTCTTCCTTCTTTTGAGATGTTGTCATCTTCTTTTTACCTCTGTGTAATATTAGGTATAAGAATTTCAGTATCAAGTTACTAAAAGCCAAATCAAGCATGTACAATCCATATAGATATTTATAATTTCACATAAGATGAATCCTAAAAATAGGACAACTCCAGGATTGGTTGATTAAATGACTAAATATATGCTTCCTTTCTCTTTCTCTGCTCTGCCATCTTCAGATATCAGAGGCCTCCAAATTAGATATTGGAAGAAATGACATCAACAATATAATTTATATATTCTGTATCCAAATAAATTTAAAATATTTAAAAATAAATTTATAATTTCTTATTTTTCATATTTTTTGGTACTAGTGATTGAACCCAAGGTGCTTAATCACTGAGTCCTATCCCCACTCTTTTTTTGTTTTATTTTGAGACAGGTTCTCCCTAAGTTGCTTAGGCCCTCACTGAGTTGCTGAGGCTGGCTTTGAACTGAGCCGCTGGAATTACAGTAATGCATCACTGTGCCTGGCTTCTAATTATTTCTTGAAAAGCATCTTCCCCCCAAAAAAATTCTTAAATTATATCCATCCTTAACTTACATCTCTTGCCCTGGACACAACAGTAGAATTCCGGGCATATTATACATATTTTATATGATTTATAATATATACTTTATTAGAGCAAATATTATTAAATGAAAAGTGAATTTTGGAATCAGATCTGATTTAGGATCTGAGCAAATTTACCAGCTTTTCCTGAAAATCTGAACACTCAACTCTAAAGTATTTATTAACAACCACATCTAGTGGTTTTGAAGATTAACTCTGATAAATCTTTTTAGTTTCTCACTGGTCATGTGTACACCAGTATTAAAACACTTTTAAAGCTACTAACTGAAAACTATAAGTAGATGTATTTACCCTTGTCTTTCCAAAAGAGTGCTATAAATTTGGGAGACATTGTAATAATTACCAAACAATTGATTTTGTGGTGATATAACACAATATTTGTGAATTTATTTACCTGTATTTATTTTTTTTCCTTTTTTATCTTTCATGCATTTTGAAATTTATTATAGTGAATCAAATTTTAAAAGCTTCAGTGATATATAAGACATCGGCTCTTGTATGAGAGAAAATCATCTGTGTGCCAAGAATACTCTTCCTTTGTTTCAGCCTTACACAGGTTTCTCCCTCTCTCCCCTGGCATTCTTTATTTATTGCCATTGAGTAGTTCCAAGTTGAGTTTCTGACTGAGCCTTCCCAGAGTCAGGCTGCATTTTTGAACACTGAGAATCTGGCATTATTCCCTTAAACAAAATCATAGTAGAAAAATCTTCCTAAATAAAATCATGCAAGCAAAAACAAATAAAAAACCAAACATGAAAATGCAAGTTTATTGGTTTATAACCTTATAGTTTGAAGTTATACAAAGCTATTAATCCTATTGAGCTTCATTTTATTTTATGTCAATGTAAAATACTTAGGATAGCTTTAGTTTATCACTATTTCACTTTGCATATTGAATTCTTATATATTATTTGATATTATGATTAAATTACATAAAGTTTCTAGAAAATAAAATATATCATGTAGCTAAATTTATATATCAGATATAATGTTACTTTAAAACACATCTCATAATTTTGGTTTAAATTAGGATATTGAAATAAAGCAACTCTGCCCTGACATTCACAGAAAAAATTATCAGAGAAAGTAATTTGGGTGAGAGAGTTTAGCTAAAAGTATAGAATATGGGTTTAAATATTTCCACTTTATTGTCTACAGTCATTTATTATTTATTAACATATTATAGCTATGGTTGTTTTAAAATTCCAGAGTTGTCAAACCAGCCTGCTTTCTATATCTTAATATTGTTTTTCAGATGCTGCATTTAAGCATAGCTGGCTTGCTTTTCGCAGTGATTGAAATGAATGGGTCAGAACATTCTCATTGGTTTGAATTTTAGTGAAGCTTGAGTTTGGTTAGAAAGAAATTCAAGAATTTGGATATAATCATACAAAATCCAGAAATTAGCTATCAGCATATTGAAAATGTAAAATTGTCATATGCCTACTGATCAGAAACAAAAGCATGTGTTTGTTTTATCTTTGGCACTCAAGTGTATATCTACATAGCTATGATAATATTTCAATCTTTGTTATTAATGTCTTCAAAGATTTGCCCTTCAGAGTACTAACTATAATGTCCTTTATACCATCATCAGACTACTGCCTACCATGTTTGTGAGAACAACCATGATGCCATGAGATAGAGCCACCTATACAAGTAGACAATGTGATAGGCAGAAATGAACATGCAGCACTGGTGATAACAAACGCTTCTGTCAGCATTAGGCTGTACTTCTCATAATTTTAATTCTTTCATCATTGCTAACAAAAATATTTTAGAAACAAGATAGAACTGTCTCCCTAGAACTATTTTATCATTTTCAGTTTATTTGAAGTCTGCAAATTGTCATTTAACCTAACAATTTTATCTATCAAAAAAAGTATTCCCCCTGGTTCCCAATTTCACAGAAATGCAAAGTAAATCTGTCCATTTGTAAATAGTTGTTATTTTTGATTCATTAAAAAGTAGCAACAAGTAACCAAAAGCATTGAGCAATAGATATTAATAAAAACAAAATTCTCCAAGTAAAATGCGTAACTTCAAAGTCTAGATAAAACTCACTCATTTTTATTTCACAAATTATAAATACACAATGAAATAAAGATGGTGTAAGAAAGAAATGAAAACTGTGTTGTAAGTTCTGAGCTCCAAAACTTTTGTTGGATTATTACCTTAGCTTTTAGCCCTGAGTGCATTTTGAAAAAGTAAAATTGGTATTGGACCATCATTGAGAGTAATTCAAGTACAGATTCTGTATTTTATCTGGATGTCTATAAGAGAACTTCAATGGTCTATCCTACTTTAATTTGAATGTGACAGATTCCACGTGATGGTAATATAAATTATCTGATACTTTTAGAGTTAATCATCACTTATATTAATTGTATAATGTATTTGGAAGTGGAAAAGACTAATAGTGGTAATTGTATTCCCAGTAAACTTACTACTTAATACTCCCCTGCTCTGCCAAAATGAAAACAAATAAAAAGCTGATTAGTTAGGGGTCATTTGAATAGAGTCTGCACCAATGAAGCCATGATCAAGAGTGTGAGTTCCTTGCAGTTAGCTCTGCACTCTTCCTGGGACCTTTTTCCAAGCAGGTACATGTGGGGGATCTGTGTTGGTAGGTAAGCCCACCACCAACAGGCAGGTAAGTCGTACCACCCAAGGAAAGAGAGCCTACCAGGTGAGGGCCCAAAACTGCCATCATCACAGGTTTGTATTTGGCATATTGTGCTGGCCAAAATACAAAATTTAAAAGAACGTTTAATTATCTAAATATATGTTGATGCATTTTCTGAAATAATATAATTTGGCACATTCAACACAGATAGATGCATGAGATTTTGCTAGGTTTCTCAAAACTTGATACTTTTACTATTAAGTAAAAACTTTGCTCTTTAAGTATTACTACTTAAGTATATTAAGTAAAAATTACTATTAAGTAAAGAATTAAGTACTATTATTAAAAAAGAAAAATCTGCTACATGTGTAAAAATACATATGGTATGATTAATGGAGCCTTTTACCCATAACTCTCTTTCATGGCTTGAAATCTCAGATCCACCATGAGTGAGTGAATGATTAATATATTTTATATAATTAACACAATACTTTTTCCATTATATCAGCAATGGGTGTATATTTGTATTTGTGAGTGATTCAGCTCTCTCAATATTTAAATGATCTTCCTTTTCATTATAAATCATTCCCTCACTGGCTATTCAAGCACTGTAGTTTCCCACTGTTATAATACTCCAAAATTCTTCACATTCTTATTGCCATGGATATAATTCACATTTTTTTACCTTATTTCTAAATTATTGCATCTGGTTCCTAATTTGTATCCTTCAATTCTTATCTTTAATTCTTAGGCCTTATTATAGCCATGTTCATCTTCCTAAAATTAATGCTTTATCAGACTACTTCCCAATCCAAACTCTTTATCACCTCTCAATTCCCTAGAACAAAATAGCCACACTCTTTCATCAAACATTCATGGTTTTTACAGTCTGTCTCCAAGCTACTTTTCTAGCTGCATTTCTCAGTATCCAGCTATGTGAACCTGTCAGAGCACAGTTGTTACCAAATTTGCTTTTACCTGGAATTATATTTTCTTCACCTTATGAAACATATTTCTGCCCACATTCATTTGCAGTCCAAAGTACACCCAGATCTGACAATTATTTTTTCAATATTAAGTTCATTGCCGTAACACAACCCTTTGTAAGGAGACAAACAACAGCAAATGCTGCCACTTGAAACCCTCACTGTGCCACAAAACCAATTAATTATATGTCACTTAGACAAGGCAGCTCTAGGGCTGTGTTTCAGATTCTTCCACTCTCAGAGACATTCAAGGTTGTTGTTGCCAACTTATACACAATTTTCAATATTTTAATTAGAGCTTTATAGTTACACATAGTATCTGGGTTCATTTCAACAAACTGCTACATGCATGGAGTTTGGTTTTAGTTCATGATCCCAACCCTTTTCCATCCTCTTTTCCCTCTTGTCCTCCTTCCCCTCACCCATTCTCCTTCCTCTACTCTACTGGACTTCCTTTAGCTCGTCTATTAATTTTTCTACCTATGCATAAAGGTGATGTTCCCTGTTGTATATTTATATACACACAAAACATGATTCTGGTTAAGAATCCATTCTGCATTGCCTCCCCTTACCCATCCCTCCACCTTGCCTGTGATCTCCTTCTTCTGCATTGCTGATCTTCTCTTTATCTTATGATATTCTATCATTTCCTGCTCCTTTCCTTTATTTTAGACTAGCTTCTGCAGAACAGGGAGAACATGTGACCCTTGAGTTTCTGAGTTTGGCTTATTTTACTTAGTATGATATTCTCCATTTCCATTCATTTACACAGTTTTTGACGTTTTTCATGTGACTTGAATACTCTTTTTTAATTCATACCTTCTGTCTCACTTTACCTTGGTTTAATATCTCTGCAGGGCTTTTGTGTTTGGAAAGTGATCCTCTTAAATGATTTGGCTTATTTCAACTGTCCCTATATTTTTACAGCTTCATACATATTCTGGACATGTGGCATTTAAAGGACAATAAATCCCTACCCAACCCCAATATTACCTCTGGTTTATTTCCAATCTATGGTTTCAAAAGCTGCTAGACTTCTATATTCCTGACTCCCTATCTTATTGCTAACCTCTGACTGCTGCATTATCCCACCCTGTTTTAAATACTTACTGCGCTTAGACCAGGGAATCCCATCCTCATGCCACACTGTACTGCAGACTGATGGATCCTTTATCTGACCCTAAATTTAAATTGTGCTTTCATGTCTCCACTCGTTTGTGCCACCTCTTCCTGCTTTAAATATTATCACTCCTTTCTTATCTTACTCCTCCTGGATTCTGATTTTTAGCTCATATCCATTTTCTTCATATAATTTTGGTTAGCAGCCTTGCTCATAGTGTTCTATATTGACTCTTTTCAATATAATGTTTCATAGGAAGTCTGTTCTATCAACAAGAGACAGAAAAAAGTTATAGTAGTACTTAGAGTCAGGGCTGATGAGAATGGACTTAATATTGGCCATTTTGTGTTATTCTCTCACACTGTAATTCCTCATCTGTACAACACTGATAACAATTGCAAATAGTAAAATAGCACCAATCAAATGCATATTATATCAATAAATAATGGTAATACTAAAAATTTCTTGTAAAGCCCAAATAACACATTGGATTTATTCAACAAATATTTTTTGCCTACTATATAATTAACATAAGCCAAACACTATGGTAGGGATATATAGGTGAAGAAAATAAACAAAGTCATCGGCCCACTCATCAGCTGTGATTGCAATGATAATATCAGATAGATTTATTGTGGTAAGACTGTGACATTTTCTTCATCTCTTTCAATGTGCCAACACAATCCATGGTACCTTAGAGAATATTTTTGTGGTTCTGACCTTGTTACATTTTTATTCTATATTATTATTTATTTTATGCATTATATGTTTTATTTTATCATGTACCTCACACATTCACTTGAGATTATGAATAGTAAACAAAACATCCCTTCCTTTATATAGAGGCTTTCTCATAACTTGAAGTCATAGCACAGAGTTTTAATGATCCAAAATTAATGTTGTTGTTATTTTCATACAGTAAAGAGAGACAAAGAAACATAAATATCTAAGTTTATATGCTATCATGGTAGAAGCTGACATCCTCTGGATTTTTATGGTTTGAATAAAAATGCCTCAAGTTTGGAGTTCTTAATAAAATATTAGTCGACCATCAGTTCAACTGTGATGATGTAATCTTGGTAGCATATGTGCAAAAGAAAATATCAGTTCCATTGAAGACTTAAAGTCTGACTCATATGTGGCTTCTCAAGCTACAAATGCTGATGCTGTAATGTATGCCCAGAGAAACCACATGTTTAATTGTACTGTCTGAAATGCTGCTTGTTGTGTTTGTCTGTTTTTACTTCCACATTGATCACAGAAGAGATGAATTATGTTGAATTTGAGAAAAATAAATTTGAAACAAAATACACTCAAGAATTAATTAGGAAGGTAAGTACAAATCCCATGTGTATGTGGTAAGTGAGGTCCTCACTAGAAATGCATCACAGCTTTCAGTAGTTTCTGGGTTTTGTAACAGATTTAAATATCATTTGGTTATGTTTTCTAAGAAACATCTATCCAGTATTATAGCATTCTAAACTTAATTCTGTAGGAAAAGCAGGAGCAGAGGTGTGTGTGTGTGTGTGTGTGTGTGTGTGTGTGTGTGTGTGTGCGTGTGTGTGCGTGCGCACACACACACAATCCTTTCCACTTTTATGTTTTTTGAAAATGCAGTTGTTTAAAGGCTAATTGATGCATATTTTGCTCTGCTTTCCCAGACAACAGAATAGTATAGTTTAAGTATAGTTTCTACAAAGTTGCTCAGAGAAAGATTCAGGCTATCTAAAATTAGGTTAGATGGTCCTCAGCAAAGAAATCAAAGCTCTTATATTTAGTTCTAGTGGGGGCATCCCACTGTGCATTGATGTAACCATAATATGCCCTCTTGGGTCAATATGGGGCACTGTTTGATTCCCTGCATTAAATCTTTAGGTACATGTAGGTGAGCATTATATTCAACAGGGGAGAGTACTAATTTATTTTTCATGCTACCATGAAAAATAAAAAATATTTGCATGAAATATATGAAAATATTTCATGCAAATATTTTTCATGAAATTATTTTTTATGTCATTGGGTTTCCAGCATAATAATCAAACAGCCTTTTGACAAGGTTTTAGTTTTCCTACATGGATTAAGATAAATACTTATAAAATTAGAGAAAAGTATTTTTTAAATAAAGAATACCATGCTTAACATTAATTGAAAAATAACTTGGCATTTAATATGTAATTAATACAATCTTTGTATTGTTAATGGTAAATATTTTATATGTTGGATGAACCATCAAGCACAGATTCAGAG